>NW_028118256.1:0-45403 GCF_965113295.1 Leuciscus leuciscus | reverse complement strand
CCTACCCACCACCTGCACAAAAAAACAGAAAACAAAACCAAAAAACACTGACCACTGGCGGGACCTACACAGACCCTACCCAAAATATACCAGGATAGACCACCCCTATATAAAATAACCCTAGATACAACAGCAATTTATAAAATAGACCCCTGTTAAAAAAAAACAAATCTAAAAAATAAAGTGCAGTACCGTGTCTACACACCTGGTGGCGCTAGAGGCGCACCAAACCACCACCAGTCGACTAGCCATACATCAATTACTATATAAACCAAGTTTCGTACAGATAAAACACACCGTTGCAGATATATGGACAGTTAAGATTCGGCCAATCAGATGCCCTTTATGCAAATGAGGGTGGTTACTAATGAGGGTGAAAGTCGTTTTTACCTCCCTACCTATATGCCATTTTAACCCTAACCTAACCATAGCCTCAAACTAACCCTAAACCCAAACTAACCATTAGTCCAAAGACTACTTTCAATATTTAACACAAAACAATAAAAAAATATGAACAAACAGTCGATCAAACTCATCTATCCATCTATCCATCTATCCATCTATCCATCTATCTATCCATCCATCCATCCATCACTCCATCACTCCATCACTCCATCCATCCATGTATAACACAGGCCTAAAAACATTCACTTTTTCAAACAAAAACTTTTTTTTTTTAACAAAAAGTTGTATAAACTCATGTATCTATATATTCATCTATTCATCTATCTATCTATTTATCTATCTATCCATCCATCCATCCATCCATCCATCACTCCATCCATCCATGTATAACACAGGCCTAAAAACATTCACTTTTTCAAACAAAAACATATTTTTTTTAACAAAAAGTGGTTTAAACTCATGTATCTATATATTCATCTATTCATCTATCTATCCATCCATCCATCCATCCATCCATCACTCCATCACTCCATCCATCAATGTAACACAGGCCTAAAAAACATTCACTTTTTCAAACAAAAACATTTTTTTTAACAAAAACATTTTTTTTAACAAAAAGTTGTTTCAACTCATGTACCTATCTATCCATCCATCCATCCATCCATCCATCCATCCATCCATCCATCCATCCATCCATCCATCCATCCATCCATCCATCACTCCATCCATCAATCTATCTATAGAAATAGACACTTACCTGTCAGCATTGGTGCTGTTTCAGCACTCGTGCTGATATGCACGGCAAATGCAACCATTTTGCATTGACAGGTGAACAGCTGGGGGAAAACTCAAGTTCAGTTTGCGTCAGGGCGTCTGCATGGATGCAGGGTCAAAGGCCAAAGGCCTGGCACGCTACCTCACCTAACCAGCTAAACCTACCCACCACCTGCACAAAAAAACAGAAAACAAAACCAAAAAACACTGACCACTGGCGGGACCTACACAGACCCTACCCAAAATATACCAGGATAGACCACCCCTATATAAAATAACCCTAGATACAACAGCAATTTATAAAATAGACCCCTGTTAAAAAAAAACAAATCTAAAAAATAAAGTGCAGTACCGTGTCTACACACCTGGTGGCGCTAGAGGCGCACCAAACCACCACCAGTCGACTAGCCATACATCAATTACTATATAAACCAAGTTTCGTACAGATAAAACACACCGTTGCAGATATATGGACAGTTAAGATTCGGCCAATCAGATGCCCTTTATGCAAATGAGGGTGGTTACTAATGAGGGTGAAAGTCGTTTTTACCTCCCTACCTAACCTAACCCTAACCCTAACCCTACACTCTAACCCTAACCCTAACCCTAACTCTAACCCTAACCCAGGATAGACCACCCCTATATAAAATAACCCTAGATACAACAGCAATTTATAAAATAGACCCCTGTTAAAAAAAAACAAATCTAAAAAATAAAGTGCAGTACCGTGTCTACACACCTGGTGGCGCTAGAGGCGCACCAAACCACCACCAGTCGACTAGCCATACATCAATTACTATATAAACCAAGTTTCGTACAGATAAAACACACCGTTGCAGATATATGGACAGTTAAGATTCGGCCAATCAGATGCCCTTTATGCAAATGAGGGTGGTTACTAATGAGGGTGAAAGTCGTTTTTACCTCCCTACCTATATGCCATTTTAACCCTAACCTAACCATAGCCTCAAACTAACCCTAAACCCAAACTAACCATTAGTCCAAAGACTACTTTCAATATTTAACACAAAACAATAAAAAAATATGAACAAACAGTCGATCAAACTCATCTATCCATCTATCCATCTATCCATCTATCCATCTATCTATCCATCCATCCATCCATCACTCCATCACTCCATCACTCCATCCATCCATGTATAACACAGGCCTAAAAACATTCACTTTTTCAAACAAAAACTTTTTTTTTTTTAACAAAAAGTTGTTTAAACTCATGTATCTATATATTCATCTATTCATCTATCTATCTATTTATCTATCTATCCATCCATCCATCCATCCATCCATCACTCCATCCATCCATGTATAACACAGGCCTAAAAACATTCACTTTTTCAAACAAAAACATATTTTTTTTAACAAAAAGTGGTTTAAACTCATGTATCTATATATTCATCTATTCATCTATCTATCCATCCATCCATCCATCCATCCATCACTCCATCACTCCATCCATCAATGTAACACAGGCCTAAAAAACATTCACTTTTTCAAACAAAAACATTTTTTTTAACAAAAAAATTTTTTTTAACAAAAAGTTGTTTCAACTCATGTACCTATCTATCCATCCATCCATCCATCCATCCATCCATCCATCCATCCATCCATCCATCCATCCATCCATCCATCCATCACTCCATCCATCAATCTATCTATAGAAATAGACACTTACCTGTCAGCATTGGTGCTGTTTCAGCACTCGTGCTGATATGCACGGCAAATGCAACCATTTTGCATTGACAGGTGAACAGCTGGGGGAAAACTCAAGTTCAGTTTGCGTCAGGGCGTCTGCATGGATGCAGGGTCAAAGGCCAAAGGCCTGGCACGCTACCTCACCTAACCAGCTAAACCTACCCACCACCTGCACAAAAAAACAGAAAACAAAACCAAAAAACACTGACCACTGGCGGGACCTACACAGACCCTACCCAAAATATACCAGGATAGACCACCCCTATATAAAATAACCCTAGATACAACAGCAATTTATAAAATAGACCCCTGTTAAAAAAAAACAAATCTAAAAAATAAAGTGCAGTACCGTGTCTACACACCTGGTGGCGCTAGAGGCGCACCAAACCACCACCAGTCGACTAGCCATACATCAATTACTATATAAACCAAGTTTCGTACAGATAAAACACACCGTTGCAGATATATGGACAGTTAAGATTCGGCCAATCAGATGCCCTTTATGCAAATGAGGGTGGTTACTAATGAGGGTGAAAGTCGTTTTTACCTCCCTACCTATATGCCATTTTAACCCTAACCTAACCATAGCCTCAAACTAACCCTAAACCCAAACTAACCATTAGTCCAAAGACTACTTTCAATATTTAACACAAAACAATAAAAAAATATGAACAAACAGTCGATCAAACTCATCTATCCATCTATCCATCTATCCATCTATCCATCTATCTATCCATCCATCCATCCATCACTCCATCACTCCATCACTCCATCCATCCATGTATAACACAGGCCTAAAAACATTCACTTTTTCAAACAAAAACTTTTTTTTTTTAACAAAAAGTTGTATAAACTCATGTATCTATATATTCATCTATTCATCTATCTATCTATTTATCTATCTATCCATCCATCCATCCATCCATCCATCACTCCATCCATCCATGTATAACACAGGCCTAAAAACATTCACTTTTTCAAACAAAAACATATTTTTTTTAACAAAAAGTGGTTTAAACTCATGTATCTATATATTCATCTATTCATCTATCTATCCATCCATCCATCCATCCATCCATCACTCCATCACTCCATCCATCAATGTAACACAGGCCTAAAAAACATTCACTTTTTCAAACAAAAACATTTTTTTTAACAAAAACATTTTTTTTAACAAAAAGTTGTTTCAACTCATGTACCTATCTATCCATCCATCCATCCATCCATCCATCCATCCATCCATCCATCCATCCATCCATCCATCCATCCATCCATCCATCACTCCATCCATCAATCTATCTATAGAAATAGACACTTACCTGTCAGCATTGGTGCTGTTTCAGCACTCGTGCTGATATGCACGGCAAATGCAACCATTTTGCATTGACAGGTGAACAGCTGGGGGAAAACTCAAGTTCAGTTTGCGTCAGGGCGTCTGCATGGATGCAGGGTCAAAGGCCAAAGGCCTGGCACGCTACCTCACCTAACCAGCTAAACCTACCCACCACCTGCACAAAAAAACAGAAAACAAAACCAAAAAACACTGACCACTGGCGGGACCTACACAGACCCTACCCAAAATATACCAGGATAGACCACCCCTATATAAAATAACCCTAGATACAACAGCAATTTATAAAATAGACCCCTGTTAAAAAAAAACAAATCTAAAAAATAAAGTGCAGTACCGTGTCTACACACCTGGTGGCGCTAGAGGCGCACCAAACCACCACCAGTCGACTAGCCATACATCAATTACTATATAAACCAAGTTTCGTACAGATAAAACACACCGTTGCAGATATATGGACAGTTAAGATTCGGCCAATCAGATGCCCTTTATGCAAATGAGGGTGGTTACTAATGAGGGTGAAAGTCGTTTTTACCTCCCTACCTAACCTAACCCTAACCCTAACCCTACACTCTAACCCTAACCCTAACCCTAACTCTAACCCTAACCCAGGATAGACCACCCCTATATAAAATAACCCTAGATACAACAGCAATTTATAAAATAGACCCCTGTTAAAAAAAAACAAATCTAAAAAATAAAGTGCAGTACCGTGTCTACACACCTGGTGGCGCTAGAGGCGCACCAAACCACCACCAGTCGACTAGCCATACATCAATTACTATATAAACCAAGTTTCGTACAGATAAAACACACCGTTGCAGATATATGGACAGTTAAGATTCGGCCAATCAGATGCCCTTTATGCAAATGAGGGTGGTTACTAATGAGGGTGAAAGTCGTTTTTACCTCCCTACCTATATGCCATTTTAACCCTAACCTAACCATAGCCTCAAACTAACCCTAAACCCAAACTAACCATTAGTCCAAAGACTACTTTCAATATTTAACACAAAACAATAAAAAAATATGAACAAACAGTCGATCAAACTCATCTATCCATCTATCCATCTATCCATCTATCCATCTATCTATCCATCCATCCATCCATCACTCCATCACTCCATCACTCCATCCATCCATGTATAACACAGGCCTAAAAACATTCACTTTTTCAAACAAAAACTTTTTTTTTTTTAACAAAAAGTTGTTTAAACTCATGTATCTATATATTCATCTATTCATCTATCTATCTATTTATCTATCTATCCATCCATCCATCCATCCATCCATCACTCCATCCATCCATGTATAACACAGGCCTAAAAACATTCACTTTTTCAAACAAAAACATATTTTTTTTAACAAAAAGTGGTTTAAACTCATGTATCTATATATTCATCTATTCATCTATCTATCCATCCATCCATCCATCCATCCATCACTCCATCACTCCATCCATCAATGTAACACAGGCCTAAAAAACATTCACTTTTTCAAACAAAAACATTTTTTTTAACAAAAAAATTTTTTTTAACAAAAAGTTGTTTCAACTCATGTACCTATCTATCCATCCATCCATCCATCCATCCATCCATCCATCCATCCATCCATCCATCCATCCATCCATCCATCCATCACTCCATCCATCAATCTATCTATAGAAATAGACACTTACCTGTCAGCATTGGTGCTGTTTCAGCACTCGTGCTGATATGCACGGCAAATGCAACCATTTTGCATTGACAGGTGAACAGCTGGGGGAAAACTCAAGTTCAGTTTGCGTCAGGGCGTCTGCATGGATGCAGGGTCAAAGGCCAAAGGCCTGGCACGCTACCTCACCTAACCAGCTAAACCTACCCACCACCTGCACAAAAAAACAGAAAACAAAACCAAAAAACACTGACCACTGGCGGGACCTACACAGACCCTACCCAAAATATACCAGGATAGACCACCCCTATATAAAATAACCCTAGATACAACAGCAATTTATAAAATAGACCCCTGTTAAAAAAAAACAAATCTAAAAAATAAAGTGCAGTACCGTGTCTACACACCTGGTGGCGCTAGAGGCGCACCAAACCACCACCAGTCGACTAGCCATACATCAATTACTATATAAACCAAGTTTCGTACAGATAAAACACACCGTTGCAGATATATGGACAGTTAAGATTCGGCCAATCAGATGCCCTTTATGCAAATGAGGGTGGTTACTAATGAGGGTGAAAGTCGTTTTTACCTCCCTACCTATATGCCATTTTAACCCTAACCTAACCATAGCCTCAAACTAACCCTAAACCCAAACTAACCATTAGTCCAAAGACTACTTTCAATATTTAACACAAAACAATAAAAAAATATGAACAAACAGTCGATCAAACTCATCTATCCATCTATCCATCTATCCATCTATCCATCTATCTATCCATCCATCCATCCATCACTCCATCACTCCATCACTCCATCCATCCATGTATAACACAGGCCTAAAAACATTCACTTTTTCAAACAAAAACTTTTTTTTTTTAACAAAAAGTTGTATAAACTCATGTATCTATATATTCATCTATTCATCTATCTATCTATTTATCTATCTATCCATCCATCCATCCATCCATCCATCACTCCATCCATCCATGTATAACACAGGCCTAAAAACATTCACTTTTTCAAACAAAAACATATTTTTTTTAACAAAAAGTGGTTTAAACTCATGTATCTATATATTCATCTATTCATCTATCTATCCATCCATCCATCCATCCATCCATCACTCCATCACTCCATCCATCAATGTAACACAGGCCTAAAAAACATTCACTTTTTCAAACAAAAACATTTTTTTTAACAAAAACATTTTTTTTAACAAAAAGTTGTTTCAACTCATGTACCTATCTATCCATCCATCCATCCATCCATCCATCCATCCATCCATCCATCCATCCATCCATCCATCCATCCATCCATCCATCACTCCATCCATCAATCTATCTATAGAAATAGACACTTACCTGTCAGCATTGGTGCTGTTTCAGCACTCGTGCTGATATGCACGGCAAATGCAACCATTTTGCATTGACAGGTGAACAGCTGGGGGAAAACTCAAGTTCAGTTTGCGTCAGGGCGTCTGCATGGATGCAGGGTCAAAGGCCAAAGGCCTGGCACGCTACCTCACCTAACCAGCTAAACCTACCCACCACCTGCACAAAAAAACAGAAAACAAAACCAAAAAACACTGACCACTGGCGGGACCTACACAGACCCTACCCAAAATATACCAGGATAGACCACCCCTATATAAAATAACCCTAGATACAACAGCAATTTATAAAATAGACCCCTGTTAAAAAAAAACAAATCTAAAAAATAAAGTGCAGTACCGTGTCTACACACCTGGTGGCGCTAGAGGCGCACCAAACCACCACCAGTCGACTAGCCATACATCAATTACTATATAAACCAAGTTTCGTACAGATAAAACACACCGTTGCAGATATATGGACAGTTAAGATTCGGCCAATCAGATGCCCTTTATGCAAATGAGGGTGGTTACTAATGAGGGTGAAAGTCGTTTTTACCTCCCTACCTAACCTAACCCTAACCCTAACCCTACACTCTAACCCTAACCCTAACCCTAACTCTAACCCTAACCCAGGATAGACCACCCCTATATAAAATAACCCTAGATACAACAGCAATTTATAAAATAGACCCCTGTTAAAAAAAAACAAATCTAAAAAATAAAGTGCAGTACCGTGTCTACACACCTGGTGGCGCTAGAGGCGCACCAAACCACCACCAGTCGACTAGCCATACATCAATTACTATATAAACCAAGTTTCGTACAGATAAAACACACCGTTGCAGATATATGGACAGTTAAGATTCGGCCAATCAGATGCCCTTTATGCAAATGAGGGTGGTTACTAATGAGGGTGAAAGTCGTTTTTACCTCCCTACCTATATGCCATTTTAACCCTAACCTAACCATAGCCTCAAACTAACCCTAAACCCAAACTAACCATTAGTCCAAAGACTACTTTCAATATTTAACACAAAACAATAAAAAAATATGAACAAACAGTCGATCAAACTCATCTATCCATCTATCCATCTATCCATCTATCCATCTATCTATCCATCCATCCATCCATCACTCCATCACTCCATCACTCCATCCATCCATGTATAACACAGGCCTAAAAACATTCACTTTTTCAAACAAAAACTTTTTTTTTTTTAACAAAAAGTTGTTTAAACTCATGTATCTATATATTCATCTATTCATCTATCTATCTATTTATCTATCTATCCATCCATCCATCCATCCATCCATCACTCCATCCATCCATGTATAACACAGGCCTAAAAACATTCACTTTTTCAAACAAAAACATATTTTTTTTAACAAAAAGTGGTTTAAACTCATGTATCTATATATTCATCTATTCATCTATCTATCCATCCATCCATCCATCCATCCATCACTCCATCACTCCATCCATCAATGTAACACAGGCCTAAAAAACATTCACTTTTTCAAACAAAAACATTTTTTTTAACAAAAAAATTTTTTTTAACAAAAAGTTGTTTCAACTCATGTACCTATCTATCCATCCATCCATCCATCCATCCATCCATCCATCCATCCATCCATCCATCCATCCATCCATCCATCCATCACTCCATCCATCAATCTATCTATAGAAATAGACACTTACCTGTCAGCATTGGTGCTGTTTCAGCACTCGTGCTGATATGCACGGCAAATGCAACCATTTTGCATTGACAGGTGAACAGCTGGGGGAAAACTCAAGTTCAGTTTGCGTCAGGGCGTCTGCATGGATGCAGGGTCAAAGGCCAAAGGCCTGGCACGCTACCTCACCTAACCAGCTAAACCTACCCACCACCTGCACAAAAAAACAGAAAACAAAACCAAAAAACACTGACCACTGGCGGGACCTACACAGACCCTACCCAAAATATACCAGGATAGACCACCCCTATATAAAATAACCCTAGATACAACAGCAATTTATAAAATAGACCCCTGTTAAAAAAAAACAAATCTAAAAAATAAAGTGCAGTACCGTGTCTACACACCTGGTGGCGCTAGAGGCGCACCAAACCACCACCAGTCGACTAGCCATACATCAATTACTATATAAACCAAGTTTCGTACAGATAAAACACACCGTTGCAGATATATGGACAGTTAAGATTCGGCCAATCAGATGCCCTTTATGCAAATGAGGGTGGTTACTAATGAGGGTGAAAGTCGTTTTTACCTCCCTACCTATATGCCATTTTAACCCTAACCTAACCATAGCCTCAAACTAACCCTAAACCCAAACTAACCATTAGTCCAAAGACTACTTTCAATATTTAACACAAAACAATAAAAAAATATGAACAAACAGTCGATCAAACTCATCTATCCATCTATCCATCTATCCATCTATCCATCTATCTATCCATCCATCCATCCATCACTCCATCACTCCATCACTCCATCCATCCATGTATAACACAGGCCTAAAAACATTCACTTTTTCAAACAAAAACTTTTTTTTTTTAACAAAAAGTTGTATAAACTCATGTATCTATATATTCATCTATTCATCTATCTATCTATTTATCTATCTATCCATCCATCCATCCATCCATCCATCACTCCATCCATCCATGTATAACACAGGCCTAAAAACATTCACTTTTTCAAACAAAAACATATTTTTTTTAACAAAAAGTGGTTTAAACTCATGTATCTATATATTCATCTATTCATCTATCTATCCATCCATCCATCCATCCATCCATCACTCCATCACTCCATCCATCAATGTAACACAGGCCTAAAAAACATTCACTTTTTCAAACAAAAACATTTTTTTTAACAAAAACATTTTTTTTAACAAAAAGTTGTTTCAACTCATGTACCTATCTATCCATCCATCCATCCATCCATCCATCCATCCATCCATCCATCCATCCATCCATCCATCCATCCATCCATCCATCACTCCATCCATCAATCTATCTATAGAAATAGACACTTACCTGTCAGCATTGGTGCTGTTTCAGCACTCGTGCTGATATGCACGGCAAATGCAACCATTTTGCATTGACAGGTGAACAGCTGGGGGAAAACTCAAGTTCAGTTTGCGTCAGGGCGTCTGCATGGATGCAGGGTCAAAGGCCAAAGGCCTGGCACGCTACCTCACCTAACCAGCTAAACCTACCCACCACCTGCACAAAAAAACAGAAAACAAAACCAAAAAACACTGACCACTGGCGGGACCTACACAGACCCTACCCAAAATATACCAGGATAGACCACCCCTATATAAAATAACCCTAGATACAACAGCAATTTATAAAATAGACCCCTGTTAAAAAAAAACAAATCTAAAAAATAAAGTGCAGTACCGTGTCTACACACCTGGTGGCGCTAGAGGCGCACCAAACCACCACCAGTCGACTAGCCATACATCAATTACTATATAAACCAAGTTTCGTACAGATAAAACACACCGTTGCAGATATATGGACAGTTAAGATTCGGCCAATCAGATGCCCTTTATGCAAATGAGGGTGGTTACTAATGAGGGTGAAAGTCGTTTTTACCTCCCTACCTAACCTAACCCTAACCCTAACCCTACACTCTAACCCTAACCCTAACCCTAACTCTAACCCTAACCCAGGATAGACCACCCCTATATAAAATAACCCTAGATACAACAGCAATTTATAAAATAGACCCCTGTTAAAAAAAAACAAATCTAAAAAATAAAGTGCAGTACCGTGTCTACACACCTGGTGGCGCTAGAGGCGCACCAAACCACCACCAGTCGACTAGCCATACATCAATTACTATATAAACCAAGTTTCGTACAGATAAAACACACCGTTGCAGATATATGGACAGTTAAGATTCGGCCAATCAGATGCCCTTTATGCAAATGAGGGTGGTTACTAATGAGGGTGAAAGTCGTTTTTACCTCCCTACCTATATGCCATTTTAACCCTAACCTAACCATAGCCTCAAACTAACCCTAAACCCAAACTAACCATTAGTCCAAAGACTACTTTCAATATTTAACACAAAACAATAAAAAAATATGAACAAACAGTCGATCAAACTCATCTATCCATCTATCCATCTATCCATCTATCCATCTATCTATCCATCCATCCATCCATCACTCCATCACTCCATCACTCCATCCATCCATGTATAACACAGGCCTAAAAACATTCACTTTTTCAAACAAAAACTTTTTTTTTTTTAACAAAAAGTTGTTTAAACTCATGTATCTATATATTCATCTATTCATCTATCTATCTATTTATCTATCTATCCATCCATCCATCCATCCATCCATCACTCCATCCATCCATGTATAACACAGGCCTAAAAACATTCACTTTTTCAAACAAAAACATATTTTTTTTAACAAAAAGTGGTTTAAACTCATGTATCTATATATTCATCTATTCATCTATCTATCCATCCATCCATCCATCCATCCATCACTCCATCACTCCATCCATCAATGTAACACAGGCCTAAAAAACATTCACTTTTTCAAACAAAAACATTTTTTTTAACAAAAAAATTTTTTTTAACAAAAAGTTGTTTCAACTCATGTACCTATCTATCCATCCATCCATCCATCCATCCATCCATCCATCCATCCATCCATCCATCCATCCATCCATCCATCCATCACTCCATCCATCAATCTATCTATAGAAATAGACACTTACCTGTCAGCATTGGTGCTGTTTCAGCACTCGTGCTGATATGCACGGCAAATGCAACCATTTTGCATTGACAGGTGAACAGCTGGGGGAAAACTCAAGTTCAGTTTGCGTCAGGGCGTCTGCATGGATGCAGGGTCAAAGGCCAAAGGCCTGGCACGCTACCTCACCTAACCAGCTAAACCTACCCACCACCTGCACAAAAAAACAGAAAACAAAACCAAAAAACACTGACCACTGGCGGGACCTACACAGACCCTACCCAAAATATACCAGGATAGACCACCCCTATATAAAATAACCCTAGATACAACAGCAATTTATAAAATAGACCCCTGTTAAAAAAAAACAAATCTAAAAAATAAAGTGCAGTACCGTGTCTACACACCTGGTGGCGCTAGAGGCGCACCAAACCACCACCAGTCGACTAGCCATACATCAATTACTATATAAACCAAGTTTCGTACAGATAAAACACACCGTTGCAGATATATGGACAGTTAAGATTCGGCCAATCAGATGCCCTTTATGCAAATGAGGGTGGTTACTAATGAGGGTGAAAGTCGTTTTTACCTCCCTACCTATATGCCATTTTAACCCTAACCTAACCATAGCCTCAAACTAACCCTAAACCCAAACTAACCATTAGTCCAAAGACTACTTTCAATATTTAACACAAAACAATAAAAAAATATGAACAAACAGTCGATCAAACTCATCTATCCATCTATCCATCTATCCATCTATCCATCTATCTATCCATCCATCCATCCATCACTCCATCACTCCATCACTCCATCCATCCATGTATAACACAGGCCTAAAAACATTCACTTTTTCAAACAAAAACTTTTTTTTTTTAACAAAAAGTTGTATAAACTCATGTATCTATATATTCATCTATTCATCTATCTATCTATTTATCTATCTATCCATCCATCCATCCATCCATCCATCACTCCATCCATCCATGTATAACACAGGCCTAAAAACATTCACTTTTTCAAACAAAAACATATTTTTTTTAACAAAAAGTGGTTTAAACTCATGTATCTATATATTCATCTATTCATCTATCTATCCATCCATCCATCCATCCATCCATCACTCCATCACTCCATCCATCAATGTAACACAGGCCTAAAAAACATTCACTTTTTCAAACAAAAACATTTTTTTTAACAAAAACATTTTTTTTAACAAAAAGTTGTTTCAACTCATGTACCTATCTATCCATCCATCCATCCATCCATCCATCCATCCATCCATCCATCCATCCATCCATCCATCCATCCATCCATCCATCACTCCATCCATCAATCTATCTATAGAAATAGACACTTACCTGTCAGCATTGGTGCTGTTTCAGCACTCGTGCTGATATGCACGGCAAATGCAACCATTTTGCATTGACAGGTGAACAGCTGGGGGAAAACTCAAGTTCAGTTTGCGTCAGGGCGTCTGCATGGATGCAGGGTCAAAGGCCAAAGGCCTGGCACGCTACCTCACCTAACCAGCTAAACCTACCCACCACCTGCACAAAAAAACAGAAAACAAAACCAAAAAACACTGACCACTGGCGGGACCTACACAGACCCTACCCAAAATATACCAGGATAGACCACCCCTATATAAAATAACCCTAGATACAACAGCAATTTATAAAATAGACCCCTGTTAAAAAAAAACAAATCTAAAAAATAAAGTGCAGTACCGTGTCTACACACCTGGTGGCGCTAGAGGCGCACCAAACCACCACCAGTCGACTAGCCATACATCAATTACTATATAAACCAAGTTTCGTACAGATAAAACACACCGTTGCAGATATATGGACAGTTAAGATTCGGCCAATCAGATGCCCTTTATGCAAATGAGGGTGGTTACTAATGAGGGTGAAAGTCGTTTTTACCTCCCTACCTAACCTAACCCTAACCCTAACCCTACACTCTAACCCTAACCCTAACCCTAACTCTAACCCTAACCCAGGATAGACCACCCCTATATAAAATAACCCTAGATACAACAGCAATTTATAAAATAGACCCCTGTTAAAAAAAAACAAATCTAAAAAATAAAGTGCAGTACCGTGTCTACACACCTGGTGGCGCTAGAGGCGCACCAAACCACCACCAGTCGACTAGCCATACATCAATTACTATATAAACCAAGTTTCGTACAGATAAAACACACCGTTGCAGATATATGGACAGTTAAGATTCGGCCAATCAGATGCCCTTTATGCAAATGAGGGTGGTTACTAATGAGGGTGAAAGTCGTTTTTACCTCCCTACCTATATGCCATTTTAACCCTAACCTAACCATAGCCTCAAACTAACCCTAAACCCAAACTAACCATTAGTCCAAAGACTACTTTCAATATTTAACACAAAACAATAAAAAAATATGAACAAACAGTCGATCAAACTCATCTATCCATCTATCCATCTATCCATCTATCCATCTATCTATCCATCCATCCATCCATCACTCCATCACTCCATCACTCCATCCATCCATGTATAACACAGGCCTAAAAACATTCACTTTTTCAAACAAAAACTTTTTTTTTTTTAACAAAAAGTTGTTTAAACTCATGTATCTATATATTCATCTATTCATCTATCTATCTATTTATCTATCTATCCATCCATCCATCCATCCATCCATCACTCCATCCATCCATGTATAACACAGGCCTAAAAACATTCACTTTTTCAAACAAAAACATATTTTTTTTAACAAAAAGTGGTTTAAACTCATGTATCTATATATTCATCTATTCATCTATCTATCCATCCATCCATCCATCCATCCATCACTCCATCACTCCATCCATCAATGTAACACAGGCCTAAAAAACATTCACTTTTTCAAACAAAAACATTTTTTTTAACAAAAAAATTTTTTTTAACAAAAAGTTGTTTCAACTCATGTACCTATCTATCCATCCATCCATCCATCCATCCATCCATCCATCCATCCATCCATCCATCCATCCATCCATCCATCCATCACTCCATCCATCAATCTATCTATAGAAATAGACACTTACCTGTCAGCATTGGTGCTGTTTCAGCACTCGTGCTGATATGCACGGCAAATGCAACCATTTTGCATTGACAGGTGAACAGCTGGGGGAAAACTCAAGTTCAGTTTGCGTCAGGGCGTCTGCATGGATGCAGGGTCAAAGGCCAAAGGCCTGGCACGCTACCTCACCTAACCAGCTAAACCTACCCACCACCTGCACAAAAAAACAGAAAACAAAACCAAAAAACACTGACCACTGGCGGGACCTACACAGACCCTACCCAAAATATACCAGGATAGACCACCCCTATATAAAATAACCCTAGATACAACAGCAATTTATAAAATAGACCCCTGTTAAAAAAAAACAAATCTAAAAAATAAAGTGCAGTACCGTGTCTACACACCTGGTGGCGCTAGAGGCGCACCAAACCACCACCAGTCGACTAGCCATACATCAATTACTATATAAACCAAGTTTCGTACAGATAAAACACACCGTTGCAGATATATGGACAGTTAAGATTCGGCCAATCAGATGCCCTTTATGCAAATGAGGGTGGTTACTAATGAGGGTGAAAGTCGTTTTTACCTCCCTACCTATATGCCATTTTAACCCTAACCTAACCATAGCCTCAAACTAACCCTAAACCCAAACTAACCATTAGTCCAAAGACTACTTTCAATATTTAACACAAAACAATAAAAAAATATGAACAAACAGTCGATCAAACTCATCTATCCATCTATCCATCTATCCATCTATCCATCTATCTATCCATCCATCCATCCATCACTCCATCACTCCATCACTCCATCCATCCATGTATAACACAGGCCTAAAAACATTCACTTTTTCAAACAAAAACTTTTTTTTTTTAACAAAAAGTTGTATAAACTCATGTATCTATATATTCATCTATTCATCTATCTATCTATTTATCTATCTATCCATCCATCCATCCATCCATCCATCACTCCATCCATCCATGTATAACACAGGCCTAAAAACATTCACTTTTTCAAACAAAAACATATTTTTTTTAACAAAAAGTGGTTTAAACTCATGTATCTATATATTCATCTATTCATCTATCTATCCATCCATCCATCCATCCATCCATCACTCCATCACTCCATCCATCAATGTAACACAGGCCTAAAAAACATTCACTTTTTCAAACAAAAACATTTTTTTTAACAAAAACATTTTTTTTAACAAAAAGTTGTTTCAACTCATGTACCTATCTATCCATCCATCCATCCATCCATCCATCCATCCATCCATCCATCCATCCATCCATCCATCCATCCATCCATCCATCACTCCATCCATCAATCTATCTATAGAAATAGACACTTACCTGTCAGCATTGGTGCTGTTTCAGCACTCGTGCTGATATGCACGGCAAATGCAACCATTTTGCATTGACAGGTGAACAGCTGGGGGAAAACTCAAGTTCAGTTTGCGTCAGGGCGTCTGCATGGATGCAGGGTCAAAGGCCAAAGGCCTGGCACGCTACCTCACCTAACCAGCTAAACCTACCCACCACCTGCACAAAAAAACAGAAAACAAAACCAAAAAACACTGACCACTGGCGGGACCTACACAGACCCTACCCAAAATATACCAGGATAGACCACCCCTATATAAAATAACCCTAGATACAACAGCAATTTATAAAATAGACCCCTGTTAAAAAAAAACAAATCTAAAAAATAAAGTGCAGTACCGTGTCTACACACCTGGTGGCGCTAGAGGCGCACCAAACCACCACCAGTCGACTAGCCATACATCAATTACTATATAAACCAAGTTTCGTACAGATAAAACACACCGTTGCAGATATATGGACAGTTAAGATTCGGCCAATCAGATGCCCTTTATGCAAATGAGGGTGGTTACTAATGAGGGTGAAAGTCGTTTTTACCTCCCTACCTAACCTAACCCTAACCCTAACCCTACACTCTAACCCTAACCCTAACCCTAACTCTAACCCTAACCCAGGATAGACCACCCCTATATAAAATAACCCTAGATACAACAGCAATTTATAAAATAGACCCCTGTTAAAAAAAAACAAATCTAAAAAATAAAGTGCAGTACCGTGTCTACACACCTGGTGGCGCTAGAGGCGCACCAAACCACCACCAGTCGACTAGCCATACATCAATTACTATATAAACCAAGTTTCGTACAGATAAAACACACCGTTGCAGATATATGGACAGTTAAGATTCGGCCAATCAGATGCCCTTTATGCAAATGAGGGTGGTTACTAATGAGGGTGAAAGTCGTTTTTACCTCCCTACCTATATGCCATTTTAACCCTAACCTAACCATAGCCTCAAACTAACCCTAAACCCAAACTAACCATTAGTCCAAAGACTACTTTCAATATTTAACACAAAACAATAAAAAAATATGAACAAACAGTCGATCAAACTCATCTATCCATCTATCCATCTATCCATCTATCCATCTATCTATCCATCCATCCATCCATCACTCCATCACTCCATCACTCCATCCATCCATGTATAACACAGGCCTAAAAACATTCACTTTTTCAAACAAAAACTTTTTTTTTTTTAACAAAAAGTTGTTTAAACTCATGTATCTATATATTCATCTATTCATCTATCTATCTATTTATCTATCTATCCATCCATCCATCCATCCATCCATCACTCCATCCATCCATGTATAACACAGGCCTAAAAACATTCACTTTTTCAAACAAAAACATATTTTTTTTAACAAAAAGTGGTTTAAACTCATGTATCTATATATTCATCTATTCATCTATCTATCCATCCATCCATCCATCCATCCATCACTCCATCACTCCATCCATCAATGTAACACAGGCCTAAAAAACATTCACTTTTTCAAACAAAAACATTTTTTTTAACAAAAAAATTTTTTTTAACAAAAAGTTGTTTCAACTCATGTACCTATCTATCCATCCATCCATCCATCCATCCATCCATCCATCCATCCATCCATCCATCCATCCATCCATCCATCCATCACTCCATCCATCAATCTATCTATAGAAATAGACACTTACCTGTCAGCATTGGTGCTGTTTCAGCACTCGTGCTGATATGCACGGCAAATGCAACCATTTTGCATTGACAGGTGAACAGCTGGGGGAAAACTCAAGTTCAGTTTGCGTCAGGGCGTCTGCATGGATGCAGGGTCAAAGGCCAAAGGCCTGGCACGCTACCTCACCTAACCAGCTAAACCTACCCACCACCTGCACAAAAAAACAGAAAACAAAACCAAAAAACACTGACCACTGGCGGGACCTACACAGACCCTACCCAAAATATACCAGGATAGACCACCCCTATATAAAATAACCCTAGATACAACAGCAATTTATAAAATAGACCCCTGTTAAAAAAAAACAAATCTAAAAAATAAAGTGCAGTACCGTGTCTACACACCTGGTGGCGCTAGAGGCGCACCAAACCACCACCAGTCGACTAGCCATACATCAATTACTATATAAACCAAGTTTCGTACAGATAAAACACACCGTTGCAGATATATGGACAGTTAAGATTCGGCCAATCAGATGCCCTTTATGCAAATGAGGGTGGTTACTAATGAGGGTGAAAGTCGTTTTTACCTCCCTACCTATATGCCATTTTAACCCTAACCTAACCATAGCCTCAAACTAACCCTAAACCCAAACTAACCATTAGTCCAAAGACTACTTTCAATATTTAACACAAAACAATAAAAAAATATGAACAAACAGTCGATCAAACTCATCTATCCATCTATCCATCTATCCATCTATCCATCTATCTATCCATCCATCCATCCATCACTCCATCACTCCATCACTCCATCCATCCATGTATAACACAGGCCTAAAAACATTCACTTTTTCAAACAAAAACTTTTTTTTTTTAACAAAAAGTTGTATAAACTCATGTATCTATATATTCATCTATTCATCTATCTATCTATTTATCTATCTATCCATCCATCCATCCATCCATCCATCACTCCATCCATCCATGTATAACACAGGCCTAAAAACATTCACTTTTTCAAACAAAAACATATTTTTTTTAACAAAAAGTGGTTTAAACTCATGTATCTATATATTCATCTATTCATCTATCTATCCATCCATCCATCCATCCATCCATCACTCCATCACTCCATCCATCAATGTAACACAGGCCTAAAAAACATTCACTTTTTCAAACAAAAACATTTTTTTTAACAAAAACATTTTTTTTAACAAAAAGTTGTTTCAACTCATGTACCTATCTATCCATCCATCCATCCATCCATCCATCCATCCATCCATCCATCCATCCATCCATCCATCCATCCATCCATCCATCACTCCATCCATCAATCTATCTATAGAAATAGACACTTACCTGTCAGCATTGGTGCTGTTTCAGCACTCGTGCTGATATGCACGGCAAATGCAACCATTTTGCATTGACAGGTGAACAGCTGGGGGAAAACTCAAGTTCAGTTTGCGTCAGGGCGTCTGCATGGATGCAGGGTCAAAGGCCAAAGGCCTGGCACGCTACCTCACCTAACCAGCTAAACCTACCCACCACCTGCACAAAAAAACAGAAAACAAAACCAAAAAACACTGACCACTGGCGGGACCTACACAGACCCTACCCAAAATATACCAGGATAGACCACCCCTATATAAAATAACCCTAGATACAACAGCAATTTATAAAATAGACCCCTGTTAAAAAAAAACAAATCTAAAAAATAAAGTGCAGTACCGTGTCTACACACCTGGTGGCGCTAGAGGCGCACCAAACCACCACCAGTCGACTAGCCATACATCAATTACTATATAAACCAAGTTTCGTACAGATAAAACACACCGTTGCAGATATATGGACAGTTAAGATTCGGCCAATCAGATGCCCTTTATGCAAATGAGGGTGGTTACTAATGAGGGTGAAAGTCGTTTTTACCTCCCTACCTATATGCCATTTTAACCCTAACCTAACCATAGCCTCAAACTAACCCTAAACCCAAACTAACCATTAGTCCAAAGACTACTTTCAATATTTAACACAAAACAATAAAAAAATATGAACAAACAGTCGATCAAACTCATCTATCCATCTATCCATCTATCCATCTATCCATCTATCTATCCATCCATCCATCCATCACTCCATCACTCCATCACTCCATCCATCCATGTATAACACAGGCCTAAAAACATTCACTTTTTCAAACAAAAACTTTTTTTTTTTTAACAAAAAGTTGTTTAAACTCATGTATCTATATATTCATCTATTCATCTATCTATCTATTTATCTATCTATCCATCCATCCATCCATCCATCCATCACTCCATCCATCCATGTATAACACAGGCCTAAAAACATTCACTTTTTCAAACAAAAACATATTTTTTTTAACAAAAAGTGGTTTAAACTCATGTATCTATATATTCATCTATTCATCTATCTATCCATCCATCCATCCATCCATCCATCACTCCATCACTCCATCCATCAATGTAACACAGGCCTAAAAAACATTCACTTTTTCAAACAAAAACATTTTTTTTAACAAAAACATTTTTTTTAACAAAAAGTTGTTTCAACTCATGTACCTATCTATCCATCCATCCATCCATCCATCCATCCATCCATCCATCCATCCATCCATCCATCCATCCATCCATCCATCACTCCATCCATCAATCTATCTATAGAAATAGACACTTACCTGTCAGCATTGGTGCTGTTTCAGCACTCGTGCTGATATGCACGGCAAATGCAACCATTTTGCATTGACAGGTGAACAGCTGGGGGAAAACTCAAGTTCAGTTTGCGTCAGGGCGTCTGCATGGATGCAGGGTCAAAGGCCAAAGGCCTGGCACGCTACCTCACCTAACCAGCTAAACCTACCCACCACCTGCACAAAAAAACAGAAAACAAAACCAAAAAACACTGACCACTGGCGGGACCTACACAGACCCTACCCAAAATATACCAGGATAGACCACCCCTATATAAAATAACCCTAGATACAACAGCAATTTATAAAATAGACCCCTGTTAAAAAAAAACAAATCTAAAAAATAAAGTGCAGTACCGTGTCTACACACCTGGTGGCGCTAGAGGCGCACCAAACCACCACCAGTCGACTAGCCATACATCAATTACTATATAAACCAAGTTTCGTACAGATAAAACACACCGTTGCAGATATATGGACAGTTAAGATTCGGCCAATCAGATGCCCTTTATGCAAATGAGGGTGGTTACTAATGAGGGTGAAAGTCGTTTTTACCTCCCTACCTATATGCCATTTTAACCCTAACCTAACCATAGCCTCAAACTAACCCTAAACCCAAACTAACCATTAGTCCAAAGACTACTTTCAATATTTAACACAAAACAATAAAAAAATATGAACAAACAGTCGATCAAACTCATCTATCCATCTATCCATCTATCCATCTATCCATCTATCTATCCATCCATCCATCCATCACTCCATCACTCCATCACTCCATCCATCCATGTATAACACAGGCCTAAAAACATTCACTTTTTCAAACAAAAACTTTTTTTTTTTTAACAAAAAGTTGTTTAAACTCATGTATCTATATATTCATCTATTCATCTATCTATCTATTTATCTATCTATCCATCCATCCATCCATCCATCCATCACTCCATCCATCCATGTATAACACAGGCCTAAAAACATTCACTTTTTCAAACAAAAACATATTTTTTTTAACAAAAAGTGGTTTAAACTCATGTATCTATATATTCATCTATTCATCTATCTATCCATCCATCCATCCATCCATCCATCACTCCATCACTCCATCCATCAATGTAACACAGGCCTAAAAAACATTCACTTTTTCAAACAAAAACATTTTTTTTAACAAAAACATTTTTTTTAACAAAAAGTTGTTTCAACTCATGTACCTATCTATCCATCCATCCATCCATCCATCCATCCATCCATCCATCCATCACTCCATCCATCAATCTATCTATAGAAATAGACACTTACCTGTCAGCATTGGTGCTGTTTCAGCACTCGTGCTGATATGCACGGCAAATGCAACCATTTTGCATTGACAGGTGAACAGCTGGGGGAAAACTCAAGTTCAGTTTGCGTCAGGGCGTCTGCATGGATGCAGGGTCAAAGGCCAAAGGCCTGGCACGCTACCTCACCTAACCAGCTAAACCTACCCACCACCTGCACAAAAAAACAGAAAACAAAACCAAAAAACACTGACCACTGGCGGGACCTACACAGACCCTACCCAAAATATACCAGGATAGACCACCCCTATATAAAATAACCCTAGATACAACAGCAATTTATAAAATAGACCCCTGTTAAAAAAAAACAAATCTAAAAAATAAAGTGCAGTACCGTGTCTACACACCTGGTGGCGCTAGAGGCGCACCAAACCACCACCAGTCGACTAGCCATACATCAATTACTATATAAACCAAGTTTCGTACAGATAAAACACACCGTTGCAGATATATGGACAGTTAAGATTCGGCCAATCAGATGCCCTTTATGCAAATGAGGGTGGTTACTAATGAGGGTGAAAGTCGTTTTTACCTCCCTACCTAACCCTAACTCTAACCCTAACCCAAACTAACCATTAGTCCAAAGACTACTTTCAATATTTAACACAAAACAATAAAAAAATATGAACAAACAGTCGATCAAACTCATCTATCCATCTATCCATCTATCCATCTATCCATCTATCTATCCATCCATCCATCCATCACTCCATCACTCCATCACTCCATCCATCCATGTATAACACAGGCCTAAAAACATTCACTTTTTCAAACAAAAACTTTTTTTTTTTTAACAAAAAGTTGTTTAAACTCATGTATCTATATATTCATCTATTCATCTATCTATCTATTTATCTATCTATCCATCCATCCATCCATCCATCCATCCATCACTCCATCACTCCATCCATCCATGTATAACACAGGCCTAAAAACATTCACTTTTTCAAACAAAAACATATTTTTTTTAACAAAAAGTGGTTTAAACTCATGTATCTATATATTCATCTATTCATCTATCTATCCATCCATCCATCCATCCATCCATCACTCCATCACTCCATCCATCAATGTAACACAGGCCTAAAAAACATTCACTTTTTCAAACAAAAACATTTTTTTTAACAAAAACATTTTTTTTAACAAAAAGTTGTTTCAACTCATGTACCTATCTATCCATCCATCCATCCATCCATCCATCCATCCATCCATCCATCCATCCATCCATCCATCCATCCATCACTCCATCCATCAATCTATCTATAGAAATAGACACTTACCTGTCAGCATTGGTGCTGTTTCAGCACTCGTGCTGATATGCACGGCAAATGCAACCATTTTGCATTGACAGGTGAACAGCTGGGGGAAAACTCAAGTTCAGTTTGCGTCAGGGCGTCTGCATGGATGCAGGGTCAAAGGCCAAAGGCCTGGCACGCTACCTCACCTAACCAGCTAAACCTACCCACCACCTGCACAAAAAAACAGAAAACAAAACCAAAAAACACTGACCACTGGCGGGACCTACACAGACCCTACCCAAAATATACCAGGATAGACCACCCCTATATAAAATAACCCTAGATACAACAGCAATTTATAAAATAGACCCCTGTTAAAAAAAAACAAATCTAAAAAATAAAGTGCAGTACCGTGTCTACACACCTGGTGGCGCTAGAGGCGCACCAAACCACCACCAGTCGACTAGCCATACATCAATTACTATATAAACCAAGTTTCGTACAGATAAAACACACCGTTGCAGATATATGGACAGTTAAGATTCGGCCAATCAGATGCCCTTTATGCAAATGAGGGTGGTTACTAATGAGGGTGAAAGTCGTTTTTACCTCCCTACCTAACCCTAACTCTAACCCTAACCCTAACCCTAACCCTAACCCTAACTAACCATTAGTCCAAAGACTACTTTCAATATTTAACACAAAACAATAAAAAAATATGAACAAACAGTCGATCAAACTCATCTATCCATCTATCCATCTATCCATCTATCCATCTATCCATCTATCCATCTATCTATCCATCCATCCATCCATCACTCCATCACTCCATCACTCCATCCATCCATGTATAACACAGGCCTAAAAACATTCACTTTTTCAAACAAAAACTTTTTTTTTTTTAACAAAAAGTTGTTTAAACTCATGTATCTATATATTCATCTATTCATCTATCTATCTATTTATCTATCTATCCATCCATCCATCCATCCATCCATCACTCCATCCATCCATGTATAACACAGGCCTAAAAACATTCACTTTTTCAAACAAAAACATATTTTTTTTAACAAAAAGTGGTTTAAACTCATGTATCTATATATTCATCTATTCATCTATCTATCCATCCATCCATCCATCCATCCATCACTCCATCACTCCATCCATCAATGTAACACAGGCCTAAAAAACATTCACTTTTTCAAACAAAAACATTTTTTTTAACAAAAACATTTTTTTTAACAAAAAGTTGTTTCAACTCATGTACCTATCTATCCATCCATCCATCCATCCATCCATCCATCCATCCATCCATCCATCCATCCATCCATCCATCACTCCATCCATCAATCTATCTATAGAAATAGACACTTACCTGTCAGCATTGGTGCTGTTTCAGCACTCGTGCTGATATGCACGGCAAATGCAACCATTTTGCATTGACAGGTGAACAGCTGGGGGAAAACTCAAGTTCAGTTTGCGTCAGGGCGTCTGCATGGATGCAGGGTCAAAGGCCAAAGGCCTGGCACGCTACCTCACCTAACCAGCTAAACCTACCCACCACCTGCACAAAAAAACAGAAAACAAAACCAAAAAACACTGACCACTGGCGGGACCTACACAGACCCTACCCAAAATATACCAGGATAGACCACCCCTATATAAAATAACCCTAGATACAACAGCAATTTATAAAATAGACCCCTGTTAAAAAAAAACAAATCTAAAAAATAAAGTGCAGTACCGTGTCTACACACCTGGTGGCGCTAGAGGCGCACCAAACCACCACCAGTCGACTAGCCATACATCAATTACTATATAAACCAAGTTTCGTACAGATAAAACACACCGTTGCAGATATATGGACAGTTAAGATTCGGCCAATCAGATGCCCTTTATGCAAATGAGGGTGGTTACTAATGAGGGTGAAAGTCGTTTTTACCTCCCTACCTATATGCCATTTTAACCCTAACCTAACCATAGCCTCAAACTAACCCTAAACCCAAACTAACCATTAGTCCAAAGACTACTTTCAATATTTAACACAAAACAATAAAAAAATATGAACAAACAGTCGATCAAACTCATCTATCCATCTATCCATCTATCCATCTATCCATCTATCTATCCATCCATCCATCCATCACTCCATCACTCCATCACTCCATCCATCCATGTATAACACAGGCCTAAAAACATTCACTTTTTCAAACAAAAACTTTTTTTTTTTTAACAAAAAGTTGTTTAAACTCATGTATCTATATATTCATCTATTCATCTATCTATCTATTTATCTATCTATCCATCCATCCATCCATCCATCCATCACTCCATCCATCCATGTATAACACAGGCCTAAAAACATTCACTTTTTCAAACAAAAACATATTTTTTTTAACAAAAAGTGGTTTAAACTCATGTATCTATATATTCATCTATTCATCTATCTATCCATCCATCCATCCATCCATCCATCACTCCATCACTCCATCCATCAATGTAACACAGGCCTAAAAAACATTCACTTTTTCAAACAAAAACATTTTTTTTAACAAAAACATTTTTTTTAACAAAAAGTTGTTTCAACTCATGTACCTATCTATCCATCCATCCATCCATCCATCCATCCATCCATCCATCCATCACTCCATCCATCAATCTATCTATAGAAATAGACACTTACCTGTCAGCATTGGTGCTGTTTCAGCACTCGTGCTGATATGCACGGCAAATGCAACCATTTTGCATTGACAGGTGAACAGCTGGGGGAAAACTCAAGTTCAGTTTGCGTCAGGGCGTCTGCATGGATGCAGGGTCAAAGGCCAAAGGCCTGGCACGCTACCTCACCTAACCAGCTAAACCTACCCACCACCTGCACAAAAAAACAGAAAACAAAACCAAAAAACACTGACCACTGGCGGGACCTACACAGACCCTACCCAAAATATACCAGGATAGACCACCCCTATATAAAATAACCCTAGATACAACAGCAATTTATAAAATAGACCCCTGTTAAAAAAAAACAAATCTAAAAAATAAAGTGCAGTACCGTGTCTACACACCTGGTGGCGCTAGAGGCGCACCAAACCACCACCAGTCGACTAGCCATACATCAATTACTATATAAACCAAGTTTCGTACAGATAAAACACACCGTTGCAGATATATGGACAGTTAAGATTCGGCCAATCAGATGCCCTTTATGCAAATGAGGGTGGTTACTAATGAGGGTGAAAGTCGTTTTTACCTCCCTACCTATATGCCATTTTAACCCTAACCTAACCATAGCCTCAAACTAACCCTAAACCCAAACTAACCATTAGTCCAAAGACTACTTTCAATATTTAACACAAAACAATAAAAAAATATGAACAAACAGTCGATCAAACTCATCTATCCATCTATCCATCTATCCATCTATCCATCTATCTATCCATCCATCCATCCATCACTCCATCACTCCATCACTCCATCCATCCATGTATAACACAGGCCTAAAAACATTCACTTTTTCAAACAAAAACTTTTTTTTTTTTAACAAAAAGTTGTTTAAACTCATGTATCTATATATTCATCTATTCATCTATCTATCTATTTATCTATCTATCCATCCATCCATCCATCCATCCATCACTCCATCCATCCATGTATAACACAGGCCTAAAAACATTCACTTTTTCAAACAAAAACATATTTTTTTTAACAAAAAGTGGTTTAAACTCATGTATCTATATATTCATCTATTCATCTATCTATCCATCCATCCATCCATCACTCCATCACTCCATCCATCAATGTAACACAGGCCTAAAAAACATTCACTTTTTCAAACAAAAACATTTTTTTTAACAAAAACATTTTTTTTAACAAAAAGTTGTTTCAACTCATGTACCTATCTATCCATCCATCCATCCATCCATCCATCCATCCATCCATCCATCCATCCATCCATCCATCCATCCATCCATCCATCCATCACTCCATCCATCAATCTATCTATAGAAATAGACACTTACCTGTCAGCATTGGTGCTGTTTCAGCACTCGTGCTGATATGCACGGCAAATGCAACCATTTTGCATTGACAGGTGAACAGCTGGGGGAAAACTCAAGTTCAGTTTGCGTCAGGGCGTCTGCATGGATGCAGGGTCAAAGGCCAAAGGCCTGGCACGCTACCTCACCTAACCAGCTAAACCTACCCACCACCTGCACAAAAAAACAGAAAACAAAACCAAAAAACACTGACCACTGGCGGGACCTACACAGACCCTACCCAAAATATACCAGGATAGACCACCCCTATATAAAATAACCCTAGATACAACAGCAATTTATAAAATAGACCCCTGTTAAAAAAAAACAAATCTAAAAAATAAAGTGCAGTACCGTGTCTACACACCTGGTGGCGCTAGAGGCGCACCAAACCACCACCAGTCGACTAGCCATACATCAATTACTATATAAACCAAGTTTCGTACAGATAAAACACACCGTTGCAGATATATGGACAGTTAAGATTCGGCCAATCAGATGCCCTTTATGCAAATGAGGGTGGTTACTAATGAGGGTGAAAGTCGTTTTTACCTCCCTACCTATATGCCATTTTAACCCTAACCTAACCATAGCCTCAAACTAACCCTAAACCCAAACTAACCATTAGTCCAAAGACTACTTTCAATATTTAACACAAAACAATAAAAAAATATGAACAAACAGTCGATCAAACTCATCTATCCATCTATCCATCTATCCATCTATCCATCTATCTATCCATCCATCCATCCATCACTCCATCACTCCATCACTCCATCCATCCATGTATAACACAGGCCTAAAAACATTCACTTTTTCAAACAAAAACTTTTTTTTTTTTAACAAAAAGTTGTTTAAACTCATGTATCTATATATTCATCTATTCATCTATCTATCTATTTATCTATCTATCCATCCATCCATCCATCCATCCATCACTCCATCCATCCATGTATAACACAGGCCTAAAAACATTCACTTTTTCAAACAAAAACATATTTTTTTTAACAAAAAGTGGTTTAAACTCATGTATCTATATATTCATCTATTCATCTATCTATCCATCCATCCATCCATCCATCCATCACTCCATCACTCCATCCATCAATGTAACACAGGCCTAAAAAACATTCACTTTTTCAAACAAAAACATTTTTTTTAACAAAAACATTTTTTTTAACAAAAAGTTGTTTCAACTCATGTACCTATCTATCCATCCATCCATCCATCCATCCATCCATCCATCCATCCATCCATCCATCCATCCATCCATCCATCCATCACTCCATCCATCAATCTATCTATAGAAATAGACACTTACCTGTCAGCATTGGTGCTGTTTCAGCACTCGTGCTGATATGCACGGCAAATGCAACCATTTTGCATTGACAGGTGAACAGCTGGGGGAAAACTCAAGTTCAGTTTGCGTCAGGGCGTCTGCATGGATGCAGGGTCAAAGGCCAAAGGCCTGGCACCCTGGCACGCTACCTCACCTAACCAGCTAAACCTACCCACCACCTGCACAAAAAAACAGAAAACAAAACCAAAAAACACTGACCACTGGCGGGACCTACACAGACCCTACCCAAAATATACCAGGATAGACCACCCCTATATAAAATAACCCTAGATACAACAGCAATTTATAAAATAGACCCCTGTTAAAAAAAAACAAATCTAAAAAATAAAGTGCAGTACCGTGTCTACACACCTGGTGGCGCTAGAGGCGCACCAAACCACCACCAGTCGACTAGCCATACATCAATTACTATATAAACCAAGTTTCGTACAGATAAAACACACCGTTGCAGATATATGGACAGTTAAGATTCGGCCAATCAGATGCCCTTTATGCAAATGAGGGTGGTTACTAATGAGGGTGAAAGTCGTTTTTACCTCCCTACCTATATGCCATTTTAACCCTAACCTAACCATAGCCTCAAACTAACCCTAAACCCAAACTAACCATTAGTCCAAAGACTACTTTCAATATTTAACACAAAACAATAAAAAAATATGAACAAACAGTCGATCAAACTCATCTATCCATCTATCCATCTATCCATCTATCCATCTATCTATCCATCCATCCATCCATCACTCCATCACTCCATCACTCCATCCATCCATGTATAACACAGGCCTAAAAACATTCACTTTTTCAAACAAAAACTTTTTTTTTTTTAACAAAAAGTTGTTTAAACTCATGTATCTATATATTCATCTATTCATCTATCTATCTATTTATCTATCTATCCATCCATCCATCCATCCATCCATCACTCCATCCATCCATGTATAACACAGGCCTAAAAACATTCACTTTTTCAAACAAAAACATATTTTTTTTAACAAAAAGTGGTTTAAACTCATGTATCTATATATTCATCTATTCATCTATCTATCCATCCATCCATCCATCCATCCATCACTCCATCACTCCATCCATCAATGTAACACAGGCCTAAAAAACATTCACTTTTTCAAACAAAAACATTTTTTTTAACAAAAACATTTTTTTTAACAAAAAGTTGTTTCAACTCATGTACCTATCTATCCATCCATCCATCCATCCATCCATCCATCCATCCATCCATCCATCCATCCATCCATCCATCCATCCATCCATCCATCACTCCATCCATCAATCTATCTATAGAAATAGACACTTACCTGTCAGCATTGGTGCTGTTTCAGCACTCGTGCTGATATGCACGGCAAATGCAACCATTTTGCATTGACAGGTGAACAGCTGGGGGAAAACTCAAGTTCAGTTTGCGTCAGGGCGTCTGCATGGATGCAGGGTCAAAGGCCAAAGGCCTGGCACGCTACCTCACCTAACCAGCTAAACCTACCCACCACCTGCACAAAAAAACAGAAAACAAAACCAAAAAACACTGACCACTGGCGGGACCTACACAGACCCTACCCAAAATATACCAGGATAGACCACCCCTATATAAAATAACCCTAGATACAACAGCAATTTATAAAATAGACCCCTGTTAAAAAAAAACAAATCTAAAAAATAAAGTGCAGTACCGTGTCTACACACCTGGTGGCGCTAGAGGCGCACCAAACCACCACCAGTCGACTAGCCATACATCAATTACTATATAAACCAAGTTTCGTACAGATAAAACACACCGTTGCAGATATATGGACAGTTAAGATTCGGCCAATCAGATGCCCTTTATGCAAATGAGGGTGGTTACTAATGAGGGTGAAAGTCGTTTTTACCTCCCTACCTATATGCCATTTTAACCCTAACCTAACCATAGCCTCAAACTAACCCTAAACCCAAACTAACCATTAGTCCAAAGACTACTTTCAATATTTAACACAAAACAATAAAAAAATATGAACAAACAGTCGATCAAACTCATCTATCCATCTATCCATCTATCCATCTATCCATCTATCTATCCATCCATCCATCCATCACTCCATCACTCCATCACTCCATCCATCCATGTATAACACAGGCCTAAAAACATTCACTTTTTCAAACAAAAACTTTTTTTTTTTTAACAAAAAGTTGTTTAAACTCATGTATCTATATATTCATCTATTCATCTATCTATCTATTTATCTATCTATCCATCCATCCATCCATCCATCCATCACTCCATCCATCCATGTATAACACAGGCCTAAAAACATTCACTTTTTCAAACAAAAACATATTTTTTTTAACAAAAAGTGGTTTAAACTCATGTATCTATATATTCATCTATTCATCTATCTATCCATCCATCCATCCATCCATCCATCACTCCATCACTCCATCCATCAATGTAACACAGGCCTAAAAAACATTCACTTTTTCAAACAAAAACATTTTTTTTAACAAAAACATTTTTTTTAACAAAAAGTTGTTTCAACTCATGTACCTATCTATCCATCCATCCATCCATCCATCCATCCATCCATCCATCCATCCATCCATCCATCCATCCATCCATCCATCATCCATCCATCAATCTATCTATAGAAATAGACACTTACCTGTCAGCATTGGTGCTGTTTCAGCACTCGTGCTGATATGCACGGCAAATGCAACCATTTTGCATTGACAGGTGAACAGCTGGGGGAAAACTCAAGTTCAGTTTGCGTCAGGGCGTCTGCATGGATGCAGGGTCAAAGGCCAAAGGCCTGGCACGCTACCTCACCTAACCAGCTAAACCTACCCACCACCTGCACAAAAAAACAGAAAACAAAACCAAAAAACACTGACCACTGGCGGGACCTACACAGACCCTACCCAAAATATACCAGGATAGACCACCCCTATATAAAATAACCCTAGATACAACAGCAATTTATAAAATAGACCCCTGTTAAAAAAAAACAAATCTAAAAAATAAAGTGCAGTACCGTGTCTACACACCTGGTGGCGCTAGAGGCGCACCAAACCACCACCAGTCGACTAGCCATACATCAATTACTATATAAACCAAGTTTCGTACAGATAAAACACACCGTTGCAGATATATGGACAGTTAAGATTCGGCCAATCAGATGCCCTTTATGCAAATGAGGGTGGTTACTAATGAGGGTGAAAGTCGTTTTTACCTCCCTACCTATATGCCATTTTAACCCTAACCTAACCATAGCCCCAAACTAACCCTAAACCCAAACTAACCATTAGTCCAAAGACTACTTTCAATATTTAACACAAAACAATAAAAAAATATGAACAAACAGTCGATCAAACTCATCTATCCATCTATCCATCTATCCATCTATCCATCTATCTATCCATCCATCCATCCATCACTCCATCACTCCATCACTCCATCCATCCATGTATAACACAGGCCTAAAAACATTCACTTTTTCAAACAAAAACTTTTTTTTTTTTAACAAAAAGTTGTTTAAACTCATGTATCTATATATTCATCTATTCATCTATCTATCTATTTATCTATCTATCCATCCATCCATCCATCCATCCATCACTCCATCCATCCATGTATAACACAGGCCTAAAAACATTCACTTTTTCAAACAAAAACATATTTTTTTTAACAAAAAGTGGTTTAAACTCATGTATCTATATATTCATCTATTCATCTATCTATCCATCCATCCATCCATCCATCCATCACTCCATCACTCCATCCATCAATGTAACACAGGCCTAAAAAACATTCACTTTTTCAAACAAAAACATTTTTTTTAACAAAAACATTTTTTTTAACAAAAAGTTGTTTCAACTCATGTACCTATCTATCCATCCATCCATCCATCCATCCATCCATCCATCCATCCATCCATCCATCCATCCATCCATCCATCCATCCATCACCATCCATCAATCTATCTATAGAAATAGACACTTACCTGTCAGCATTGGTGCTGTTTCAGCACTCGTGCTGATATGCACGGCAAATGCAACCATTTTGCATTGACAGGTGAACAGCTGGGGGAAAACTCAAGTTCAGTTTGCGTCAGGGCGTCTGCATGGATGCAGGGTCAAAGGCCAAAGGCCTGGCACGCTACCTCACCTAACCAGCTAAACCTACCCACCACCTGCACAAAAAAACAGAAAACAAAACCAAAAAACACTGACCACTGGCGGGACCTACACAGACCCTACCCAAAATATACCAGGATAGACCACCCCTATATAAAATAACCCTAGATACAACAGCAATTTATAAAATAGACCCCTGTTAAAAAAAAACAAATCTAAAAAATAAAGTGCAGTACCGTGTCTACACACCTGGTGGCGCTAGAGGCGCACCAAACCACCACCAGTCGACTAGCCATACATCAATTACTATATAAACCAAGTTTCGTACAGATAAAACACACCGTTGCAGATATATGGACAGTTAAGATTCGGCCAATCAGATGCCCTTTATGCAAATGAGGGTGGTTACTAATGAGGGTGAAAGTCGTTTTTACCTCCCTACCTATATGCCATTTTAACCCTAACCTAACCATAGCCTCAAACTAACCCTAAACCCAAACTAACCATTAGTCCAAAGACTACTTTCAATATTTAACACAAAACAATAAAAAAATATGAACAAACAGTCGATCAAACTCATCTATCCATCTATCCATCTATCCATCTATCCATCTATCTATCCATCCATCCATCCATCACTCCATCACTCCATCACTCCATCCATCCATGTATAACACAGGCCTAAAAACATTCACTTTTTCAAACAAAAACTTTTTTTTTTTTAACAAAAAGTTGTTTAAACTCATGTATCTATATATTCATCTATTCATCTATCTATCTATTTATCTATCTATCCATCCATCCATCCATCCATCCATCACTCCATCCATCCATGTATAACACAGGCCTAAAAACATTCACTTTTTCAAACAAAAACATATTTTTTTTAACAAAAAGTGGTTTAAACTCATGTATCTATATATTCATCTATTCATCTATCTATCCATCCATCCATCCATCCATCCATCACTCCATCACTCCATCCATCAATGTAACACAGGCCTAAAAAACATTCACTTTTTCAAACAAAAACATTTTTTTTAACAAAAACATTTTTTTTAACAAAAAGTTGTTTCAACTCATGTACCTATCTATCCATCCATCCATCCATCCATCCATCCATCCATCCATCCATCCATCCATCCATCCATCCATCCATCCATCACTCCATCCATCAATCTATCTATAGAAATAGACACTTACCTGTCAGCATTGGTGCTGTTTCAGCACTCGTGCTGATATGCACGGCAAATGCAACCATTTTGCATTGACAGGTGAACAGCTGGGGGAAAACTCAAGTTCAGTTTGCGTCAGGGCGTCTGCATGGATGCAGGGTCAAAGGCCAAAGGCCTGGCACGCTACCTCACCTAACCAGCTAAACCTACCCACCACCTGCACAAAAAAACAGAAAACAAAACCAAAAAACACTGACCACTGGCGGGACCTACACAGACCCTACCCAAAATATACCAGGATAGACCACCCCTATATAAAATAACCCTAGATACAACAGCAATTTATAAAATAGACCCCTGTTAAAAAAAAACAAATCTAAAAAATAAAGTGCAGTACCGTGTCTACACACCTGGTGGCGCTAGAGGCGCACCAAACCACCACCAGTCGACTAGCCATACATCAATTACTATATAAACCAAGTTTCGTACAGATAAAACACACCGTTGCAGATATATGGACAGTTAAGATTCGGCCAATCAGATGCCCTTTATGCAAATGAGGGTGGTTACTAATGAGGGTGAAAGTCGTTTTTACCTCCCTACCTATATGCCATTTTAACCCTAACCTAACCATAGCCTCAAACTAACCCTAAACCCAAACTAACCATTAGTCCAAAGACTACTTTCAATATTTAACACAAAACAATAAAAAAATATGAACAAACAGTCGATCAAACTCATCTATCCATCTATCCATCTATCCATCTATCCATCTATCTATCCATCCATCCATCCATCACTCCATCACTCCATCACTCCATCCATCCATGTATAACACAGGCCTAAAAACATTCACTTTTTCAAACAAAAACTTTTTTTTTTTTAACAAAAAGTTGTTTAAACTCATGTATCTATATATTCATCTATTCATCTATCTATCTATTTATCTATCTATCCATCCATCCATCCATCCATCCATCACTCCATCCATCCATGTATAACACAGGCCTAAAAACATTCACTTTTTCAAACAAAAACATATTTTTTTTAACAAAAAGTGGTTTAAACTCATGTATCTATATATTCATCTATTCATCTATCTATCCATCCATCCATCCATCCATCCATCACTCCATCACTCCATCCATCAATGTAACACAGGCCTAAAAAACATTCACTTTTTCAAACAAAAACATTTTTTTTAACAAAAACATTTTTTTTAACAAAAAGTTGTTTCAACTCATGTACCTATCTATCCATCCATCCATCCATCCATCCATCCATCCATCCATCCATCCATCCATCCATCCATCACTCCATCCATCAATCTATCTATAGAAATAGACACTTACCTGTCAGCATTGGTGCTGTTTCAGCACTCGTGCTGATATGCACGGCAAATGCAACCATTTTGCATTGACAGGTGAACAGCTGGGGGAAAACTCAAGTTCAGTTTGCGTCAGGGCGTCTGCATGGATGCAGGGTCAAAGGCCAAAGGCCTGGCACGCTACCTCACCTAACCAGCTAAACCTACCCACCACCTGCACAAAAAAACAGAAAACAAAACCAAAAAACACTGACCACTGGCGGGACCTACACAGACCCTACCCAAAATATACCAGGATAGACCACCCCTATATAAAATAACCCTAGATACAACAGCAATTTATAAAATAGACCCCTGTTAAAAAAAAACAAATCTAAAAAATAAAGTGCAGTACCGTGTCTACACACCTGGTGGCGCTAGAGGCGCACCAAACCACCACCAGTCGACTAGCCATACATCAATTACTATATAAACCAAGTTTCGTACAGATAAAACACACCGTTGCAGATATATGGACAGTTAAGATTCGGCCAATCAGATGCCCTTTATGCAAATGAGGGTGGTTACTAATGAGGGTGAAAGTCGTTTTTACCTCCCTACCTATATGCCATTTTAACCCTAACCTAACCATAGCCTCAAACTAACCCTAAACCCAAACTAACCATTAGTCCAAAGACTACTTTCAATATTTAACACAAAACAATAAAAAAATATGAACAAACAGTCGATCAAACTCATCTATCCATCTATCCATCTATCCATCTATCCATCTATCTATCCATCCATCCATCCATCACTCCATCACTCCATCACTCCATCCATCCATGTATAACACAGGCCTAAAAACATTCACTTTTTCAAACAAAAATTTTTTTTTTTTTAACAAAAAGTTGTTTAAACTCATGTATCTATATATTCATCTATTCATCTATCTATCTATTTATCTATCTATCCATCCATCCATCCATCCATCCATCACTCCATCCATCCATGTATAACACAGGCCTAAAAACATTCACTTTTTCAAACAAAAACATATTTTTTTTAACAAAAAGTGGTTTAAACTCATGTATCTATATATTCATCTATTCATCTATCTATCCATCCATCCATCCATCCATCCATCACTCCATCACTCCATCCATCAATGTAACACAGGCCTAAAAAACATTCACTTTTTCAAACAAAAACATTTTTTTTAACAAAAACATTTTTTTTAACAAAAAGTTGTTTCAACTCATGTACCTATCTATCCATCCATCCATCCATCCATCCATCCATCCATCCATCCATCCATCCATCCATCCATCCATCCATCCATCACTCCATCCATCAATCTATCTATAGAAATAGACACTTACCTGTCAGCATTGGTGCTGTTTCAGCACTCGTGCTGATATGCACGGCAAATGCAACCATTTTGCATTGACAGGTGAACAGCTGGGGGAAAACTCAAGTTCAGTTTGCGTCAGGGCGTCTGCATGGATGCAGGGTCAAAGGCCAAAGGCCTGGCACGCTACCTCACCTAACCAGCTAAACCTACCCACCACCTGCACAAAAAAACAGAAAACAAAACCAAAAAACACTGACCACTGGCGGGACCTACACAGACCCTACCCAAAATATACCAGGATAGACCACCCCTATATAAAATAACCCTAGATACAACAGCAATTTATAAAATAGACCCCTGTTAAAAAAAAACAAATCTAAAAAATAAAGTGCAGTACCGTGTCTACACACCTGGTGGCGCTAGAGGCGCACCAAACCACCACCAGTCGACTAGCCATACATCAATTACTATATAAACCAAGTTTCGTACAGATAAAACACACCGTTGCAGATATATGGACAGTTAAGATTCGGCCAATCAGATGCCCTTTATGCAAATGAGGGTGGTTACTAATGAGGGTGAAAGTCGTTTTTACCTCCCTACCTATATGCCATTTTAACCCTAACCTAACCATAGCCTCAAACTAACCCTAAACCCAAACTAACCATTAGTCCAAAGACTACTTTCAATATTTAACACAAAACAATAAAAAAATATGAACAAACAGTCGATCAAACTCATCTATCCATCTATCCATCTATCCATCTATCCATCTATCTATCCATCCATCCATCCATCACTCCATCACTCCATCACTCCATCCATCCATGTATAACACAGGCCTAAAAACATTCACTTTTTCAAACAAAAACTTTTTTTTTTTTAACAAAAAGTTGTTTAAACTCATGTATCTATATATTCATCTATTCATCTATCTATCTATTTATCTATCTATCCATCCATCCATCCATCCATCCATCACTCCATCCATCCATGTATAACACAGGCCTAAAAACATTCACTTTTTCAAACAAAAACATATTTTTTTTAACAAAAAGTGGTTTAAACTCATGTATCTATATATTCATCTATTCATCTATCTATCCATCCATCCATCCATCCATCCATCACTCCATCACTCCATCCATCAATGTAACACAGGCCTAAAAAACATTCACTTTTTCAAACAAAAACATTTTTTTTAACAAAAACATTTTTTTTAACAAAAAGTTGTTTCAACTCATGTACCTATCTATCCATCCATCCATCCATCCATCCATCCATCCATCCATCCATCCATCCATCCATCCATCCATCCATCCATCCATCACTCCATCCATCAATCTATCTATAGAAATAGACACTTACCTGTCAGCATTGGTGCTGTTTCAGCACTCGTGCTGATATGCACGGCAAATGCAACCATTTTGCATTGACAGGTGAACAGCTGGGGGAAAACTCAAGTTCAGTTTGCGTCAGGGCGTCTGCATGGATGCAGGGTCAAAGGCCAAAGGCCTGGCACGCTACCTCACCTAACCAGCTAAACCTACCCACCACCTGCACAAAAAAACAGAAAACAAAACCAAAAAACACTGACCACTGGCGGGACCTACACAGACCCTACCCAAAATATACCAGGATAGACCACCCCTATATAAAATAACCCTAGATACAACAGCAATTTATAAAATAGACCCCTGTTAAAAAAAAACAAATCTAAAAAATAAAGTGCAGTACCGTGTCTACACACCTGGTGGCGCTAGAGGCGCACCAAACCACCACCAGTCATACATCAATTACTATATAAACCAAGTTTCGTACAGATAAAACACACCGTTGCAGATATATGGACAGTTAAGATTCGGCCAATCAGATGCCCTTTATGCAAATGAGGGTGGTTACTAATGAGGGTGAAAGTCGTTTTTACCTCCCTACCTATATGCCATTTTAACCCTAACCTAACCTAACCATAGCCCCAAACTAACCCTAAACCCAAACTAACCATTAGTCCAAAGACTACTTTCAATATTTAACACAAAACAATAAAAAAATATGAACAAACAGTCGATCAAACTCATCTATCCATCTATCCATCTATCCATCTATCCATCTATCTATCCATCCATCCATCCATCACTCCATCACTCCATCACTCCATCCATCCATGTATAACACAGGCCTAAAAACATTCACTTTTTCAAACAAAAACTTTTTTTTTTTTAACAAAAAGTTGTTTAAACTCATGTATCTATATATTCATCTATTCATCTATCTATCTATTTATCTATCTATCCATCCATCCATCCATCCATCCATCCATCACTCCATCACTCCATCCATCCATGTATAACACAGGCCTAAAAACATTCACTTTTTCAAACAAAAACATATTTTTTTTAACAAAAAGTGGTTTAAACTCATGTATCTATATATTCATCTATTCATCTATCTATCCATCCATCCATCCATCCATCCATCACTCCATCACTCCATCCATCAATGTAACACAGGCCTAAAAAACATTCACTTTTTCAAACAAAAACATTTTTTTTAACAAAAACATTTTTTTTAACAAAAAGTTGTTTCAACTCATGTACCTATCTATCCATCCATCCATCCATCCATCCATCCATCCATCCATCCATCCATCCATCCATCCATCCATCCATCCATCCATCCATCACTCCATCCATCAATCTATCTATAGAAATAGACACTTACCTGTCAGCATTGGTGCTGTTTCAGCACTCGTGCTGATATGCACGGCAAATGCAACCATTTTGCATTGACAGGTGAACAGCTGGGGGAAAACTCAAGTTCAGTTTGCGTCAGGGCGTCTGCATGGATGCAGGGTCAAAGGCCAAAGGCCTGGCACGCTACCTCACCTAACCAGCTAAACCTACCCACCACCTGCACAAAAAAACAGAAAACAAAACCAAAAAACACTGACCACTGGCGGGACCTACACAGACCCTACCCAAAATATACCAGGATAGACCACCCCTATATAAAATAACCCTAGATACAACAGCAATTTATAAAATAGACCCCTGTTAAAAAAAAACAAATCTAAAAAATAAAGTGCAGTACCGTGTCTACACACCTGGTGGCGCTAGAGGCGCACCAAACCACCACCAGTCGACTAGCCATACATCAATTACTATATAAACCAAGTTTCGTACAGATAAAACACACCGTTGCAGATATATGGACAGTTAAGATTCGGCCAATCAGATGCCCTTTATGCAAATGAGGGTGGTTACTAATGAGGGTGAAAGTCGTTTTTACCTCCCTACCTATATGCCATTTTAACCCTAACCTAACCATAGCCTCAAACTAACCCTAAACCCAAACTAACCATTAGTCCAAAGACTACTTTCAATATTTAACACAAAACAATAAAAAAATATGAACAAACAGTCGATCAAACTCATCTATCCATCTATCCATCTATCCATCTATCCATCTATCTATCCATCCATCCATCCATCACTCCATCACTCCATCACTCCATCCATCCATGTATAACACAGGCCTAAAAACATTCACTTTTTCAAACAAAAACTTTTTTTTTTTTAACAAAAAGTTGTTTAAACTCATGTATCTATATATTCATCTATTCATCTATCTATCTATTTATCTATCTATCCATCCATCCATCCATCCATCCATCACTCCATCCATCCATGTATAACACAGGCCTAAAAACATTCACTTTTTCAAACAAAAACATATTTTTTTTAACAAAAAGTGGTTTAAACTCATGTATCTATATATTCATCTATTCATCTATCTATCCATCCATCCATCCATCCATCCATCACTCCATCACTCCATCCATCAATGTAACACAGGCCTAAAAAACATTCACTTTTTCAAACAAAAACATTTTTTTTAACAAAAACATTTTTTTTAACAAAAAGTTGTTTCAACTCATGTACCTATCTATCCATCCATCCATCCATCCATCCATCCATCCATCCATCCATCCATCCATCCATCCATCCATCCATCACTCCATCCATCAATCTATCTATAGAAATAGACACTTACCTGTCAGCATTGGTGCTGTTTCAGCACTCGTGCTGATATGCACGGCAAATGCAACCATTTTGCATTGACAGGTGAACAGCTGGGGGAAAACTCAAGTTCAGTTTGCGTCAGGGCGTCTGCATGGATGCAGGGTCAAAGGCCAAAGGCCTGGCACGCTACCTCACCTAACCAGCTAAACCTACCCACCACCTGCACAAAAAAACAGAAAACAAAACCAAAAAACACTGACCACTGGCGGGACCTACACAGACCCTACCCAAAATATACCAGGATAGACCACCCCTATATAAAATAACCCTAGATACAACAGCAATTTATAAAATAGACCCCTGTTAAAAAAAAACAAATCTAAAAAATAAAGTGCAGTACCGTGTCTACACACCTGGTGGCGCTAGAGGCGCACCAAACCACCACCAGTCGACTAGCCATACATCAATTACTATATAAACCAAGTTTCGTACAGATAAAACACACCGTTGCAGATATATGGACAGTTAAGATTCGGCCAATCAGATGCCCTTTATGCAAATGAGGGTGGTTACTAATGAGGGTGAAAGTCGTTTTTACCTCCCTACCTATATGCCATTTTAACCCTAACCTAACCTAACCATAGCCCCAAACTAACCCTAAACCCAAACTAACCATTAGTCCAAAGACTACTTTCAATATTTAACACAAAACAATAAAAAAATATGAACAAACAGTCGATCAAACTCATCTATCCATCTATCCATCTATCCATCTATCCATCTATCTATCCATCCATCCATCCATCACTCCATCACTCCATCACTCCATCCATCCATGTATAACACAGGCCTAAAAACATTCACTTTTTCAAACAAAAACTTTTTTTTTTTTAACAAAAAGTTGTTTAAACTCATGTATCTATATATTCATCTATTCATCTATCTATCTATTTATCTATCTATCCATCCATCCATCCATCCATCCATCACTCCATCCATCCATGTATAACACAGGCCTAAAAACATTCACTTTTTCAAACAAAAACATATTTTTTTTAACAAAAAGTGGTTTAAACTCATGTATCTATATATTCATCTATTCATCTATCTATCCATCCATCCATCCATCCATCCATCACTCCATCACTCCATCCATCAATGTAACACAGGCCTAAAAAACATTCACTTTTTCAAACAAAAACATTTTTTTTAACAAAAACATTTTTTTTAACAAAAAGTTGTTTCAACTCATGTACCTATCTATCCATCCATCCATCCATCCATCCATCCATCCATCCATCCATCCATCCATCCATCCATCCATCCATCCATCCATCCATCACTCCATCCATCAATCTATCTATAGAAATAGACACTTACCTGTCAGCATTGGTGCTGTTTCAGCACTCGTGCTGATATGCACGGCAAATGCAACCATTTTGCATTGACAGGTGAACAGCTGGGGGAAAACTCAAGTTCAGTTTGCGTCAGGGCGTCTGCATGGATGCAGGGTCAAAGGCCAAAGGCCTGGCACGCTACCTCACCTAACCAGCTAAACCTACCCACCACCTGCACAAAAAAACAGAAAACAAAACCAAAAAACACTGACCACTGGCGGGACCTACACAGACCCTACCCAAAATATACCAGGATAGACCACCCCTATATAAAATAACCCTAGATACAACAGCAATTTATAAAATAGACCCCTGTTAAAAAAAAACAAATCTAAAAAATAAAGTGCAGTACCGTGTCTACACACCTGGTGGCGCTAGAGGCGCACCAAACCACCACCAGTCGACTAGCCATACATCAATTACTATATAAACCAAGTTTCGTACAGATAAAACACACCGTTGCAGATATATGGACAGTTAAGATTCGGCCAATCAGATGCCCTTTATGCAAATGAGGGTGGTTACTAATGAGGGTGAAAGTCGTTTTTACCTCCCTACCTATATGCCATTTTAACCCTAACCTAACCATAGCCTCAAACTAACCCTAAACCCAAACTAACCATTAGTCCAAAGACTACTTTCAATATTTAACACAAAACAATAAAAAAATATGAACAAACAGTCGATCAAACTCATCTATCCATCTATCCATCTATCCATCTATCCATCTATCTATCCATCCATCCATCCATCACTCCATCACTCCATCACTCCATCCATCCATGTATAACACAGGCCTAAAAACATTCACTTTTTCAAACAAAAACTTTTTTTTTTTTAACAAAAAGTTGTTTAAACTCATGTATCTATATATTCATCTATTCATCTATCTATCTATTTATCTATCTATCCATCCATCCATCCATCCATCCATCACTCCATCCATCCATGTATAACACAGGCCTAAAAACATTCACTTTTTCAAACAAAAACATATTTTTTTTAACAAAAAGTGGTTTAAACTCATGTATCTATATATTCATCTATTCATCTATCTATCCATCCATCCATCCATCCATCCATCACTCCATCACTCCATCCATCAATGTAACACAGGCCTAAAAAACATTCACTTTTTCAAACAAAAACATTTTTTTTAACAAAAACATTTTTTTTAACAAAAAGTTGTTTCAACTCATGTACCTATCTATCCATCCATCCATCCATCCATCCATCCATCCATCCATCCATCCATCCATCCATCCATCCATCCATCACTCCATCCATCAATCTATCTATAGAAATAGACACTTACCTGTCAGCATTGGTGCTGTTTCAGCACTCGTGCTGATATGCACGGCAAATGCAACCATTTTGCATTGACAGGTGAACAGCTGGGGGAAAACTCAAGTTCAGTTTGCGTCAGGGCGTCTGCATGGATGCAGGGTCAAAGGCCAAAGGCCTGGCACGCTACCTCACCTAACCAGCTAAACCTACCCACCACCTGCACAAAAAAACAGAAAACAAAACCAAAAAACACTGACCACTGGCGGGACCTACACAGACCCTACCCAAAATATACCAGGATAGACCACCCCTATATAAAATAACCCTAGATACAACAGCAATTTATAAAATAGACCCCTGTTAAAAAAAAACAAATCTAAAAAATAAAGTGCAGTACCGTGTCTACACACCTGGTGGCGCTAGAGGCGCACCAAACCACCACCAGTCGACTAGCCATACATCAATTACTATATAAACCAAGTTTCGTACAGATAAAACACACCGTTGCAGATATATGGACAGTTAAGATTCGGCCAATCAGATGCCCTTTATGCAAATGAGGGTGGTTACTAATGAGGGTGAAAGTCGTTTTTACCTCCCTACCTATATGCCATTTTAACCCTAACCTAACCATAGCCTCAAACTAACCCTAAACCCAAACTAACCATTAGTCCAAAGACTACTTTCAATATTTAACACAAAACAATAAAAAAATATGAACAAACAGTCGATCAAACTCATCTATCCATCTATCCATCTATCCATCTATCCATCTATCTATCCATCCATCCATCCATCCATCACTCCATCACTCCATCACTCCATCCATCCATGTATAACACAGGCCTAAAAACATTCACTTTTTCAAACAAAAACTTTTTTTTTTTAACAAAAAGTTGTTTAAACTCATGTATCTATATATTCATCTATTCATCTATCTATCTATTTATCTATCTATCCATCCATCCATCCATCCATCCATCACTCCATCCATCCATGTATAACACAGGCCTAAAAACATTCACTTTTTCAAACAAAAACATATTTTTTTTAACAAAAAGTGGTTTAAACTCATGTATCTATATATTCATCTATTCATCTATCTATCCATCCATCCATCCATCCATCCATCACTCCATCACTCCATCCATCAATGTAACACAGGCCTAAAAAACATTCACTTTTTCAAACAAAAACATTTTTTTTAACAAAAACATTTTTTTTAACAAAAAGTTGTTTCAACTCATGTACCTATCTATCCATCCATCCATCCATCCATCCATCCATCCATCCATCCATCCATCCATCCATCCATCCATCCATCACTCCATCCATCAATCTATCTATAGAAATAGACACTTACCTGTCAGCATTGGTGCTGTTTCAGCACTCGTGCTGATATGCACGGCAAATGCAACCATTTTGCATTGACAGGTGAACAGCTGGGGGAAAACTCAAGTTCAGTTTGCGTCAGGGCGTCTGCATGGATGCAGGGTCAAAGGCCAAAGGCCTGGCACGCTACCTCACCTAACCAGCTAAACCTACCCACCACCTGCACAAAAAAACAGAAAACAAAACCAAAAAACACTGACCACTGGCGGGACCTACACAGACCCTACCCAAAATATACCAGGATAGACCACCCCTATATAAAATAACCCTAGATACAACAGCAATTTATAAAATAGACCCCTGTTAAAAAAAAACAAATCTAAAAAATAAAGTGCAGTACCGTGTCTACACACCTGGTGGCGCTAGAGGCGCACCAAACCACCACCAGTCGACTAGCCATACATCAATTACTATATAAACCAAGTTTCGTACAGATAAAACACACCGTTGCAGATATATGGACAGTTAAGATTCGGCCAATCAGATGCCCTTTATGCAAATGAGGGTGGTTACTAATGAGGGTGAAAGTCGTTTTTACCTCCCTACCTAACCCTAACCCTAACTCCCTACCTATATGCCATTTT
>NW_028118257.1:35000-45463 GCF_965113295.1 Leuciscus leuciscus | reverse complement strand
AATAGATGAATATATAGATACATGAGTTTAAACAACTTTTTGTTAAAAAAAAAAAAGTTTTTGTTTGAAAAAGTGAATGTTTTTAGGCCTGTGTTATACATGGATGGATGGAGTGATGGAGTGATGGAGTGATGGATGGATGGATGGATAGATAGATGGATAGATGGATAGATGGATAGATGGATAGATGAGTTTGATCGACTGTTTGTTCATATTTTTTTATTGTTTTGTGTTAAATATTGAAAGTAGTCTTTGGACTAATGGTTAGTTTGGGTTTAGGGTTAGTTTGAGGCTATGGTTAGGTTAGGGTTAAAATGGCATATAGGTAGGGAGGTAAAAACGACTTTCACCCTCATTAGTAACCACCCTCATTTGCATAAAGGGCATCTGATTGGCCGAATCTTAACTGTCCATATATCTGCAACGGTGTGTTTTATCTGTACGAAACTTGGTTTATATAGTAATTGATGTATGGCTAGTCGACTGGTGGTGGTTTGGTGCGCCTCTAGCGCCACCAGGTGTGTAGACACGGTACTGCACTTTATTTTTTAGATTTGTTTTTTTTTAACAGGGGTCTATTTTATAAATTGCTGTTGTATCTAGGGTTATTTTATATAGGGGTGGTCTATCCTGGTATATTTTGGGTAGGGTCTGTGTAGGTCCCGCCAGTGGTCAGTGTTTTTTGGTTTTGTTTTCTGTTTTTTTGTGCAGGTGGTGGGTAGGTTTAGCTGGTTAGGTGAGGTAGCGTGCCAGGCCTTTGGCCTTTGACCCTGCATCCATGCAGACGCCCTGACGCAAACTGAACTTGAGTTTTCCCCCAGCTGTTCACCTGTCAATGCAAAATGGTTGCATTTGCCGTGCATATCAGCACGAGTGCTGAAACAGCACCAATGCTGACAGGTAAGTGTCTATTTCTATAGATAGATTGATGGATGGAGTGATGGATGGATGGATGGATGGATGGATGATGGATGGATGGATGGATGGATGGATGGATGGATGGATGGATAGATAGGTACATGAGTTGAAACAACTTTTTGTTAAAAAAAATGTTTTTGTTAAAAAAAATGTTTTTGTTTGAAAAAGTGAATGTTTTATAGGCCTGTGTTACATTGATGGATGGAGTGATGGAGTGATGGATGGATGGATGGATGGATGGATAGATAGATGAATAGATGAATATATAGATACATGAGTTTAAACCACTTTTTGTTAAAAAAAATATGTTTTTGTTTGAAAAAGTGAATGTTTTTAGGCCTGTGTTATACATGGATGGATGGAGTGATGGATGGATGGATGGATGGATGGATAGATAGATAAATAGATAGATAGATGAATAGATGAATATATAGATACATGAGTTTAAACAACTTTTTGTTAAAAAAAAAAAAGTTTTTGTTTGAAAAAGTGAATGTTTTTAGGCCTGTGTTATACATGGATGGATGGAGTGATGGAGTGATGGAGTGATGGATGGATGGATGGATAGATAGATGGATAGATGGATAGATGGATAGATGGATAGATGAGTTTGATCGACTGTTTGTTCATATTTTTTTATTGTTTTGTGTTAAATATTGAAAGTAGTCTTTGGACTAATGGTTAGTTTGGGTTTAGGGTTAGTTTGAGGCTATGGTTAGGTTAGGGTTAAAATGGCATATAGGTAGGGAGGTAAAAACGACTTTCACCCTCATTAGTAACCACCCTCATTTGCATAAAGGGCATCTGATTGGCCGAATCTTAACTGTCCATATATCTGCAACGGTGTGTTTTATCTGTACGAAACTTGGTTTATATAGTAATTGATGTATGGCTAGTCGACTGGTGGTGGTTTGGTGCGCCTCTAGCGCCACCAGGTGTGTAGACACGGTACTGCACTTTATTTTTTAGATTTGTTTTTTTTTAACAGGGGTCTATTTTATAAATTGCTGTTGTATCTAGGGTTATTTTATATAGGGGTGGTCTATCCTGGTATATTTTGGGTAGGGTCTGTGTAGGTCCCGCCAGTGGTCAGTGTTTTTTGGTTTTGTTTTCTGTTTTTTTGTGCAGGTGGTGGGTAGGTTTAGCTGGTTAGGTGAGGTAGCGTGCCAGGCCTTTGGCCTTTGACCCTGCATCCATGCAGACGCCCTGACGCAAACTGAACTTGAGTTTTCCCCCAGCTGTTCACCTGTCAATGCAAAATGGTTGCATTTGCCGTGCATATCAGCACGAGTGCTGAAACAGCACCAATGCTGACAGGTAAGTGTCTATTTCTATAGATAGATTGATGGATGGAGTGATGGATGGATGGATGGATGGATGGATGGATGGATGGATGGATGGATGGATGGATGGATGGATGGATAGATAGGTACATGAGTTGAAACAACTTTTTGTTAAAAAAAATGTTTTTGTTAAAAAAAATGTTTTTGTTTGAAAAAGTGAATGTTTTTTAGGCCTGTGTTACATTGATGGATGGAGTGATGGAGTGATGGATGGATGGATGGATGGATGGATAGATAGATGAATAGATGAATATATAGATACATGAGTTTAAACCACTTTTTGTTAAAAAAAATATGTTTTTGTTTGAAAAAGTGAATGTTTTTAGGCCTGTGTTATACATGGATGGATGGAGTGATGGATGGATGGATGGATGGATGGATAGATAGATAAATAGATAGATAGATGAATAGATGAATATATAGATACATGAGTTTAAACAACTTTTTGTTAAAAAAAAAAAAGTTTTTGTTTGAAAAAGTGAATGTTTTTAGGCCTGTGTTATACATGGATGGATGGAGTGATGGAGTGATGGAGTGATGGATGGATGGATGGATAGATAGATGGATAGATGGATAGATGGATAGATGGATAGATGAGTTTGATCGACTGTTTGTTCATATTTTTTTATTGTTTTGTGTTAAATATTGAAAGTAGTCTTTGGACTAATGGTTAGTTTGGGTTTAGGGTTAGTTTGAGGCTATGGTTAGGTTAGGGTTAAAATGGCATATAGGTAGGGAGGTAAAAACGACTTTCACCCTCATTAGTAACCACCCTCATTTGCATAAAGGGCATCTGATTGGCCGAATCTTAACTGTCCATATATCTGCAACGGTGTGTTTTATCTGTACGAAACTTGGTTTATATAGTAATTGATGTATGGCTAGTCGACTGGTGGTGGTTTGGTGCGCCTCTAGCGCCACCAGGTGTGTAGACACGGTACTGCACTTTATTTTTTAGATTTGTTTTTTTTTAACAGGGGTCTATTTTATAAATTGCTGTTGTATCTAGGGTTATTTTATATAGGGGTGGTCTATCCTGGTATATTTTGGGTAGGGTCTGTGTAGGTCCCGCCAGTGGTCAGTGTTTTTTGGTTTTGTTTTCTGTTTTTTTGTGCAGGTGGTGGGTAGGTTTAGCTGGTTAGGTGAGGTAGCGTGCCAGGCCTTTGGCCTTTGACCCTGCATCCATGCAGACGCCCTGACGCAAACTGAACTTGAGTTTTCCCCCAGCTGTTCACCTGTCAATGCAAAATGGTTGCATTTGCCGTGCATATCAGCACGAGTGCTGAAACAGCACCAATGCTGACAGGTAAGTGTCTATTTCTATAGATAGATTGATGGATGGAGTGATGGATGGATGGATGGATGGATGGATGGATGGATGGATGGATGGATGGATGGATGGATAGATAGGTACATGAGTTGAAACAACTTTTTGTTAAAAAAAATGTTTTTGTTAAAAAAAATGTTTTTGTTTGAAAAAGTGAATGTTTTTTAGGCCTGTGTTACATTGATGGATGGAGTGATGGAGTGATGGATGGATGGATGGATGGATGGATAGATAGATGAATAGATGAATATATAGATACATGAGTTTAAACCACTTTTTGTTAAAAAAAATATGTTTTTGTTTGAAAAAGTGAATGTTTTTAGGCCTGTGTTATACATGGATGGATGGAGTGATGGATGGATGGATGGATGGATGGATAGATAGATAAATAGATAGATAGATGAATAGATGAATATATAGATACATGAGTTTAAACAACTTTTTGTTAAAAAAAAAAAAGTTTTTGTTTGAAAAAGTGAATGTTTTTAGGCCTGTGTTATACATGGATGGATGGAGTGATGGAGTGATGGAGTGATGATGGATGGATGGATGGATGGATAGATAGATGGATAGATGGATAGATGGATAGATGGATAGATGAGTTTGATCGACTGTTTGTTCATATTTTTTTATTGTTTTGTGTTAAATATTGAAAGTAGTCTTTGGACTAATGGTTAGTTTGGGTTTAGGGTTAGTTTGAGGCTATGGTTAGGTTAGGGTTAAAATGGCATATAGGTAGGGAGGTAAAAACGACTTTCACCCTCATTAGTAACCACCCTCATTTGCATAAAGGGCATCTGATTGGCCGAATCTTAACTGTCCATATATCTGCAACGGTGTGTTTTATCTGTACGAAACTTGGTTTATATAGTAATTGATGTATGGCTAGTCGACTGGTGGTGGTTTGGTGCGCCTCTAGCGCCACCAGGTGTGTAGACACGGTACTGCACTTTATTTTTTAGATTTGTTTTTTTTTAACAGGGGTCTATTTTATAAATTGCTGTTGTATCTAGGGTTATTTTATATAGGGGTGGTCTATCCTGGTATATTTTGGGTAGGGTCTGTGTAGGTCCCGCCAGTGGTCAGTGTTTTTTGGTTTTGTTTTCTGTTTTTTTGTGCAGGTGGTGGGTAGGTTTAGCTGGTTAGGTGAGGTAGCGTGCCAGGCCTTTGGCCTTTGACCCTGCATCCATGCAGACGCCCTGACGCAAACTGAACTTGAGTTTTCCCCCAGCTGTTCACCTGTCAATGCAAAATGGTTGCATTTGCCGTGCATATCAGCACGAGTGCTGAAACAGCACCAATGCTGACAGGTAAGTGTCTATTTCTATAGATAGATTGATGGATGGAGTGATGGATGGATGGATGGATGGATGGATGGATGGATGGATGGATGGATGGATGGATGGATGGATGGATAGATAGGTACATGAGTTGAAACAACTTTTTGTTAAAAAAAATGTTTTTGTTAAAAAAAATGTTTTTGTTTGAAAAAGTGAATGTTTTTTAGGCCTGTGTTACATTGATGGATGGAGTGATGGAGTGATGGATGGATGGATGGATGGATGGATAGATAGATGAATAGATGAATATATAGATACATGAGTTTAAACCACTTTTTGTTAAAAAAAATATGTTTTTGTTTGAAAAAGTGAATGTTTTTAGGCCTGTGTTATACATGGATGGATGGAGTGATGGATGGATGGATGGATGGATGGATAGATAGATAAATAGATAGATAGATGAATAGATGAATATATAGATACATGAGTTTAAACAACTTTTTGTTAAAAAAAAAAAAGTTTTTGTTTGAAAAAGTGAATGTTTTTAGGCCTGTGTTATACATGGATGGATGGAGTGATGGAGTGATGGAGTGATGGATGGATGGATGGATAGATAGATGGATAGATGGATAGATGGATAGATGGATAGATGAGTTTGATCGACTGTTTGTTCATATTTTTTTATTGTTTTGTGTTAAATATTGAAAGTAGTCTTTGGACTAATGGTTAGTTTGGGTTTAGGGTTAGTTTGAGGCTATGGTTAGGTTAGGGTTAAAATGGCATATAGGTAGGGAGGTAAAAACGACTTTCACCCTCATTAGTAACCACCCTCATTTGCATAAAGGGCATCTGATTGGCCGAATCTTAACTGTCCATATATCTGCAACGGTGTGTTTTATCTGTACGAAACTTGGTTTATATAGTAATTGATGTATGGCTAGTCGACTGGTGGTGGTTTGGTGCGCCTCTAGCGCCACCAGGTGTGTAGACACGGTACTGCACTTTATTTTTTAGATTTGTTTTTTTTTAACAGGGGTCTATTTTATAAATTGCTGTTGTATCTAGGGTTATTTTATATAGGGGTGGTCTATCCTGGTATATTTTGGGTAGGGTCTGTGTAGGTCCCGCCAGTGGTCAGTGTTTTTTGGTTTTGTTTTCTGTTTTTTTGTGCAGGTGGTGGGTAGGTTTAGCTGGTTAGGTGAGGTAGCGTGCCAGGCCTTTGGCCTTTGACCCTGCATCCATGCAGACGCCCTGACGCAAACTGAACTTGAGTTTTCCCCCAGCTGTTCACCTGTCAATGCAAAATGGTTGCATTTGCCGTGCATATCAGCACGAGTGCTGAAACAGCACCAATGCTGACAGGTAAGTGTCTATTTCTATAGATAGATTGATGGATGGAGTGATGGATGGATGGATGGATGGATGGATGGATGGATGGATGGATGGATGGATGGATGGATAGATAGGTACATGAGTTGAAACAACTTTTTGTTAAAAAAAATGTTTTTGTTAAAAAAAATGTTTTTGTTTGAAAAAGTGAATGTTTTTTAGGCCTGTGTTACATTGATGGATGGAGTGATGGAGTGATGGATGGATGGATGGATGGATGGATAGATAGATGAATAGATGAATATATAGATACATGAGTTTAAACCACTTTTTGTTAAAAAAAATATGTTTTTGTTTGAAAAAGTGAATGTTTTTAGGCCTGTGTTATACATGGATGGATGGAGTGATGGATGGATGGATGGATGGATGGATAGATAGATAAATAGATAGATAGATGAATAGATGAATATATAGATACATGAGTTTAAACAACTTTTTGTTAAAAAAAAAAAAGTTTTTGTTTGAAAAAGTGAATGTTTTTAGGCCTGTGTTATACATGGATGGATGGAGTGATGGAGTGATGAGTGATGGATGGATGGATGGATGGATGGATAGATAGATGGATAGATGGATAGATGGATAGATGGATAGATGAGTTTGATCGACTGTTTGTTCATATTTTTTTATTGTTTTGTGTTAAATATTGAAAGTAGTCTTTGGACTAATGGTTAGTTTGGGTTTAGGGTTAGTTTGAGGCTATGGTTAGGTTAGGGTTAAAATGGCATATAGGTAGGGAGGTAAAAACGACTTTCACCCTCATTAGTAACCACCCTCATTTGCATAAAGGGCATCTGATTGGCCGAATCTTAACTGTCCATATATCTGCAACGGTGTGTTTTATCTGTACGAAACTTGGTTTATATAGTAATTGATGTATGGCTAGTCGACTGGTGGTGGTTTGGTGCGCCTCTAGCGCCACCAGGTGTGTAGACACGGTACTGCACTTTATTTTTTAGATTTGTTTTTTTTTAACAGGGGTCTATTTTATAAATTGCTGTTGTATCTAGGGTTATTTTATATAGGGGTGGTCTATCCTGGTATATTTTGGGTAGGGTCTGTGTAGGTCCCGCCAGTGGTCAGTGTTTTTTGGTTTTGTTTTCTGTTTTTTTGTGCAGGTGGTGGGTAGGTTTAGCTGGTTAGGTGAGGTAGCGTGCCAGGCCTTTGGCCTTTGACCCTGCATCCATGCAGACGCCCTGACGCAAACTGAACTTGAGTTTTCCCCCAGCTGTTCACCTGTCAATGCAAAATGGTTGCATTTGCCGTGCATATCAGCACGAGTGCTGAAACAGCACCAATGCTGACAGGTAAGTGTCTATTTCTATAGATAGATTGATGGATGGAGTGATGGATGGATGGATGGATGGATGGATGGATGGATGGATGGATGGATGGATGGATGGATGGATAGATAGGTACATGAGTTGAAACAACTTTTTGTTAAAAAAAATGTTTTTGTTAAAAAAAATGTTTTTGTTTGAAAAAGTGAATGTTTTTTAGGCCTGTGTTACATTGATGGATGGAGTGATGGAGTGATGGATGGATGGATGGATGGATGGATAGATAGATGAATAGATGAATATATAGATACATGAGTTTAAACCACTTTTTGTTAAAAAAAATATGTTTTTGTTTGAAAAAGTGAATGTTTTTAGGCCTGTGTTATACATGGATGGATGGAGTGATGGATGGATGGATGGATGGATGGATAGATAGATAAATAGATAGATAGATGAATAGATGAATATATAGATACATGAGTTTAAACAACTTTTTGTTAAAAAAAAAAAAGTTTTTGTTTGAAAAAGTGAATGTTTTTAGGCCTGTGTTATACATGGATGGATGGAGTGATGGAGTGATGGAGTGATGGATGGATGGATGGATAGATAGATGGATAGATGGATAGATGGATAGATGGATAGATGAGTTTGATCGACTGTTTGTTCATATTTTTTTATTGTTTTGTGTTAAATATTGAAAGTAGTCTTTGGACTAATGGTTAGTTTGGGTTTAGGGTTAGTTTGAGGCTATGGTTAGGTTAGGGTTAAAATGGCATATAGGTAGGGAGGTAAAAACGACTTTCACCCTCATTAGTAACCACCCTCATTTGCATAAAGGGCATCTGATTGGCCGAATCTTAACTGTCCATATATCTGCAACGGTGTGTTTTATCTGTACGAAACTTGGTTTATATAGTAATTGATGTATGGCTAGTCGACTGGTGGTGGTTTGGTGCGCCTCTAGCGCCACCAGGTGTGTAGACACGGTACTGCACTTTATTTTTTAGATTTGTTTTTTTTTAACAGGGGTCTATTTTATAAATTGCTGTTGTATCTAGGGTTATTTTATATAGGGGTGGTCTATCCTGGTATATTTTGGGTAGGGTCTGTGTAGGTCCCGCCAGTGGTCAGTGTTTTTTGGTTTTGTTTTCTGTTTTTTTGTGCAGGTGGTGGGTAGGTTTAGCTGGTTAGGTGAGGTAGCGTGCCAGGCCTTTGGCCTTTGACCCTGCATCCATGCAGACGCCCTGACGCAAACTGAACTTGAGTTTTCCCCCAGCTGTTCACCTGTCAATGCAAAATGGTTGCATTTGCCGTGCATATCAGCACGAGTGCTGAAACAGCACCAATGCTGACAGGTAAGTGTCTATTTCTATAGATAGATTGATGGATGGAGTGATGGATGGATGGATGGATGGATGGATGGATGGATGGATGGATGGATGGATGGATGGATAGATAGATAGGTACATGAGTTGAAACAACTTTTTGTTAAAAAAAATGTTTTTGTTAAAAAAAATGTTTTTGTTTGAAAAAGTGAATGTTTTTTAGGCCTGTGTTACATTGATGGATGGAGTGATGGAGTGATGGATGGATGGATGGATGGATGGATAGATAGATGAATAGATGAATATATAGATACATGAGTTTAAACCACTTTTTGTTAAAAAAAATATGTTTTTGTTTGAAAAAGTGAATGTTTTTAGGCCTGTGTTATACATGGATGGATGGAGTGATGGATGGATGGATGGATGGATGGATAGATAGATAAATAGATAGATAGATGAATAGATGAATATATAGATACATGAGTTTAAACAACTTTTTGTTAAAAAAAAAAAAGTTTTTGTTTGAAAAAGTGAATGTTTTTAGGCCTGTGTTATACATGGATGGATGGAGTGATGGAGTGATGGAGTGATGGATGGATGGATGGATGGATGGATAGATAGATGGATAGATGGATAGATGGATAGATGGATAGATGAGTTTGATCGACTGTTTGTTCATATTTTTTTATTGTTTTGTGTTAAATATTGAAAGTAGTCTTTGGACTAATGGTTAGTTTGGGTTTAGGGTTAGTTTGAGGCTATGGTTAGGTTAGGGTTAAAATGGCATATAGGTAGGGAGGTAAAAACGACTTTCACCCTCATTAGTAACCACCCTCATTTGCATAAAGGGCATCTGATTGGCCGAATCTTAACTGTCCATATATCTGCAACGGTGTGTTTTATCTGTACGAAACTTGGTTTATATAGTAATTGATGTATGGCTAGTCGACTGGTGGTGGTTTGGTGCGCCTCTAGCGCCACCAGGTGTGTAGACACGGTACTGCACTTTATTTTTTAGATTTGTTTTTTTTTAACAGGGGTCTATTTTATAAATTGCTGTTGTATCTAGGGTTATTTTATATAGGGGTGGTCTATCCTGGTATATTTTGGGTAGGGTCTGTGTAGGTCCCGCCAGTGGTCAGTGTTTTTTGGTTTTGTTTTCTGTTTTTTTGTGCAGGTGGTGGGTAGGTTTAGCTGGTTAGGTGAGGTAGCGTGCCAGGCCTTTGGCCTTTGACCCTGCATCCATGCAGACGCCCTGACGCAAACTGAACTTGAGTTTTCCCCCAGCTGTTCACCTGTCAATGCAAAATGGTTGCATTTGCCGTGCATATCAGCACGAGTGCTGAAACAGCACCAATGCTGACAGGTAAGTGTCTATTTCTATAGATAGATTGATGGATGGAGTGATGGATGGATGGATGGATGGATGGATGGATGGATGGATGGATGGATGGATGGATGGATGGATGGATAGATAGGTACATGAGTTGAAACAACTTTTTGTTAAAAAAAATGTTTTTGTTAAAAAAAATGTTTTTGTTTGAAAAAGTGAATGTTTTTTAGGCCTGTGTTACATTGATGGATGGAGTGATGGAGTGATGGAT
>NW_028118257.1:0-30000 GCF_965113295.1 Leuciscus leuciscus | reverse complement strand
CAGCTGTTCACCTGTCAATGCAAAATGGTTGCATTTGCCGTGCATATCAGCACGAGTGCTGAAACAGCACCAATGCTGACAGGTAAGTGTCTATTTCTATAGATAGATTGATGGATGGAGTGATGGATGGATGGATGGATGGATGGATGGATGGATGGATGGATGGATGGATGGATGGATGGATGGATAGATAGGTACATGAGTTGAAACAACTTTTTGTTAAAAAAAATGTTTTTGTTAAAAAAAATGTTTTTGTTTGAAAAAGTGAATGTTTTTTAGGCCTGTGTTACATTGATGGATGGAGTGATGGAGTGATGGATGGATGGATGGATGGATGGATAGATAGATGAATAGATGAATATATAGATACATGAGTTTAAACCACTTTTTGTTAAAAAAAATATGTTTTTGTTTGAAAAAGTGAATGTTTTTAGGCCTGTGTTATACATGGATGGATGGAGTGATGGATGGATGGATGGATGGATGGATAGATAGATAAATAGATAGATAGATGAATAGATGAATATATAGATACATGAGTTTAAACAACTTTTTGTTAAAAAAAAAAAAGTTTTTGTTTGAAAAAGTGAATGTTTTTAGGCCTGTGTTATACATGGATGGATGGAGTGATGGAGTGATGGAGTGATGGATGGATGGATGGATAGATAGATGGATAGATGGATAGATGGATAGATGGATAGATGAGTTTGATCGACTGTTTGTTCATATTTTTTTATTGTTTTGTGTTAAATATTGAAAGTAGTCTTTGGACTAATGGTTAGTTTGGGTTTAGGGTTAGTTTGAGGCTATGGTTAGGTTAGGGTTAAAATGGCATATAGGTAGGGAGGTAAAAACGACTTTCACCCTCATTAGTAACCACCCTCATTTGCATAAAGGGCATCTGATTGGCCGAATCTTAACTGTCCATATATCTGCAACGGTGTGTTTTATCTGTACGAAACTTGGTTTATATAGTAATTGATGTATGGCTAGTCGACTGGTGGTGGTTTGGTGCGCCTCTAGCGCCACCAGGTGTGTAGACACGGTACTGCACTTTATTTTTTAGATTTGTTTTTTTTTAACAGGGGTCTATTTTATAAATTGCTGTTGTATCTAGGGTTATTTTATATAGGGGTGGTCTATCCTGGTATATTTTGGGTAGGGTCTGTGTAGGTCCCGCCAGTGGTCAGTGTTTTTTGGTTTTGTTTTCTGTTTTTTTGTGCAGGTGGTGGGTAGGTTTAGCTGGTTAGGTGAGGTAGCGTGCCAGGCCTTTGGCCTTTGACCCTGCATCCATGCAGACGCCCTGACGCAAACTGAACTTGAGTTTTCCCCCAGCTGTTCACCTGTCAATGCAAAATGGTTGCATTTGCCGTGCATATCAGCACGAGTGCTGAAACAGCACCAATGCTGACAGGTAAGTGTCTATTTCTATAGATAGATTGATGGATGGAGTGATGGATGGATGGATGGATGGATGGATGGATGGATGGATGGATGGATGGATGGATGGATGGATGGATAGATAGGTACATGAGTTGAAACAACTTTTTGTTAAAAAAAATGTTTTTGTTAAAAAAAATGTTTTTGTTTGAAAAAGTGAATGTTTTTTAGGCCTGTGTTACATTGATGGATGGAGTGATGGAGTGATGGATGGATGGATGGATGGATGGATAGATAGATGAATAGATGAATATATAGATACATGAGTTTAAACCACTTTTTGTTAAAAAAAATATGTTTTTGTTTGAAAAAGTGAATGTTTTTAGGCCTGTGTTATACATGGATGGATGGAGTGATGGATGGATGGATGGATGGATGGATAGATAGATAAATAGATAGATAGATGAATAGATGAATATATAGATACATGAGTTTAAACAACTTTTTGTTAAAAAAAAAAAAGTTTTTGTTTGAAAAAGTGAATGTTTTTAGGCCTGTGTTATACATGGATGGATGGAGTGATGGAGTGATGGAGTGATGGATGGATGGATGGATAGATAGATGGATAGATGGATAGATGGATAGATGGATAGATGAGTTTGATCGACTGTTTGTTCATATTTTTTTATTGTTTTGTGTTAAATATTGAAAGTAGTCTTTGGACTAATGGTTAGTTTGGGTTTAGGGTTAGTTTGAGGCTATGGTTAGGTTAGGGTTAAAATGGCATATAGGTAGGGAGGTAAAAACGACTTTCACCCTCATTAGTAACCACCCTCATTTGCATAAAGGGCATCTGATTGGCCGAATCTTAACTGTCCATATATCTGCAACGGTGTGTTTTATCTGTACGAAACTTGGTTTATATAGTAATTGATGTATGGCTAGTCGACTGGTGGTGGTTTGGTGCGCCTCTAGCGCCACCAGGTGTGTAGACACGGTACTGCACTTTATTTTTTAGATTTGTTTTTTTTTAACAGGGGTCTATTTTATAAATTGCTGTTGTATCTAGGGTTATTTTATATAGGGGTGGTCTATCCTGGTATATTTTGGGTAGGGTCTGTGTAGGTCCCGCCAGTGGTCAGTGTTTTTTGGTTTTGTTTTCTGTTTTTTTGTGCAGGTGGTGGGTAGGTTTAGCTGGTTAGGTGAGGTAGCGTGCCAGGCCTTTGGCCTTTGACCCTGCATCCATGCAGACGCCCTGACGCAAACTGAACTTGAGTTTTCCCCCAGCTGTTCACCTGTCAATGCAAAATGGTTGCATTTGCCGTGCATATCAGCACGAGTGCTGAAACAGCACCAATGCTGACAGGTAAGTGTCTATTTCTATAGATAGATTGATGGATGGAGTGATGGATGGATGGATGGATGGATGGATGGATGGATGGATGGATGGATGGATGGATGGATGGATGGATGGAGATAGGTACATGAGTTGAAACAACTTTTTGTTAAAAAAAATGTTTTTGTTAAAAAAAATGTTTTTGTTTGAAAAAGTGAATGTTTTTTAGGCCTGTGTTACATTGATGGATGGAGTGATGGAGTGATGGATGGATGGATGGATGGATGGATAGATAGATGAATAGATGAATATATAGATACATGAGTTTAAACCACTTTTTGTTAAAAAAAATATGTTTTTGTTTGAAAAAGTGAATGTTTTTAGGCCTGTGTTATACATGGATGGATGGAGTGATGGATGGATGGATGGATGGATGGATAGATAGATAAATAGATAGATAGATGAATAGATGAATATATAGATACATGAGTTTAAACAACTTTTTGTTAAAAAAAAAAAAGTTTTTGTTTGAAAAAGTGAATGTTTTTAGGCCTGTGTTATACATGGATGGATGGAGTGATGGAGTGATGGAGTGATGGATGGATGGATGGATAGATAGATGGATAGATGGATAGATGGATAGATGGATAGATGAGTTTGATCGACTGTTTGTTCATATTTTTTTATTGTTTTGTGTTAAATATTGAAAGTAGTCTTTGGACTAATGGTTAGTTTGGGTTTAGGGTTAGTTTGAGGCTATGGTTAGGTTAGGGTTAAAATGGCATATAGGTAGGGAGGTAAAAACGACTTTCACCCTCATTAGTAACCACCCTCATTTGCATAAAGGGCATCTGATTGGCCGAATCTTAACTGTCCATATATCTGCAACGGTGTGTTTTATCTGTACGAAACTTGGTTTATATAGTAATTGATGTATGGCTAGTCGACTGGTGGTGGTTTGGTGCGCCTCTAGCGCCACCAGGTGTGTAGACACGGTACTGCACTTTATTTTTTAGATTTGTTTTTTTTTAACAGGGGTCTATTTTATAAATTGCTGTTGTATCTAGGGTTATTTTATATAGGGGTGGTCTATCCTGGTATATTTTGGGTAGGGTCTGTGTAGGTCCCGCCAGTGGTCAGTGTTTTTTGGTTTTGTTTTCTGTTTTTTTGTGCAGGTGGTGGGTAGGTTTAGCTGGTTAGGTGAGGTAGCGTGCCAGGCCTTTGGCCTTTGACCCTGCATCCATGCAGACGCCCTGACGCAAACTGAACTTGAGTTTTCCCCCAGCTGTTCACCTGTCAATGCAAAATGGTTGCATTTGCCGTGCATATCAGCACGAGTGCTGAAACAGCACCAATGCTGACAGGTAAGTGTCTATTTCTATAGATAGATTGATGGATGGAGTGATGGATGGATGGATGGATGGATGGATGGATGGATGGATGGATGGATGGATGGATGGATGGATGGATGAGATAGGTACATGAGTTGAAACAACTTTTTGTTAAAAAAAATGTTTTTGTTAAAAAAAATGTTTTTGTTTGAAAAAGTGAATGTTTTTTAGGCCTGTGTTACATTGATGGATGGAGTGATGGAGTGATGGATGGATGGATGGATGGATGGATAGATAGATGAATAGATGAATATATAGATACATGAGTTTAAACCACTTTTTGTTAAAAAAAATATGTTTTTGTTTGAAAAAGTGAATGTTTTTAGGCCTGTGTTATACATGGATGGATGGAGTGATGGATGGATGGATGGATGGATGGATAGATAGATAAATAGATAGATAGATGAATAGATGAATATATAGATACATGAGTTTAAACAACTTTTTGTTAAAAAAAAAAAAGTTTTTGTTTGAAAAAGTGAATGTTTTTAGGCCTGTGTTATACATGGATGGATGGAGTGATGGAGTGATGGAGTGATGGATGGATGGATGGATAGATAGATGGATAGATGGATAGATGGATAGATGGATAGATGAGTTTGATCGACTGTTTGTTCATATTTTTTTATTGTTTTGTGTTAAATATTGAAAGTAGTCTTTGGACTAATGGTTAGTTTGGGTTTAGGGTTAGTTTGAGGCTATGGTTAGGTTAGGGTTAAAATGGCATATAGGTAGGGAGGTAAAAACGACTTTCACCCTCATTAGTAACCACCCTCATTTGCATAAAGGGCATCTGATTGGCCGAATCTTAACTGTCCATATATCTGCAACGGTGTGTTTTATCTGTACGAAACTTGGTTTATATAGTAATTGATGTATGGCTAGTCGACTGGTGGTGGTTTGGTGCGCCTCTAGCGCCACCAGGTGTGTAGACACGGTACTGCACTTTATTTTTTAGATTTGTTTTTTTTTAACAGGGGTCTATTTTATAAATTGCTGTTGTATCTAGGGTTATTTTATATAGGGGTGGTCTATCCTGGTATATTTTGGGTAGGGTCTGTGTAGGTCCCGCCAGTGGTCAGTGTTTTTTGGTTTTGTTTTCTGTTTTTTTGTGCAGGTGGTGGGTAGGTTTAGCTGGTTAGGTGAGGTAGCGTGCCAGGCCTTTGGCCTTTGACCCTGCATCCATGCAGACGCCCTGACGCAAACTGAACTTGAGTTTTCCCCCAGCTGTTCACCTGTCAATGCAAAATGGTTGCATTTGCCGTGCATATCAGCACGAGTGCTGAAACAGCACCAATGCTGACAGGTAAGTGTCTATTTCTATAGATAGATTGATGGATGGAGTGATGGATGGATGGATGGATGGATGGATGGATGGATGGATGGATGGATGGATGGATGGATGGATGGATAGATAGGTACATGAGTTGAAACAACTTTTTGTTAAAAAAAATGTTTTTGTTAAAAAAAATGTTTTTGTTTGAAAAAGTGAATGTTTTTTAGGCCTGTGTTACATTGATGGATGGAGTGATGGAGTGATGGATGGATGGATGGATGGATGGATAGATAGATGAATAGATGAATATATAGATACATGAGTTTAAACCACTTTTTGTTAAAAAAAATATGTTTTTGTTTGAAAAAGTGAATGTTTTTAGGCCTGTGTTATACATGGATGGATGGAGTGATGGATGGATGGATGGATGGATGGATAGATAGATAAATAGATAGATAGATGAATAGATGAATATATAGATACATGAGTTTAAACAACTTTTTGTTAAAAAAAAAAAAGTTTTTGTTTGAAAAAGTGAATGTTTTTAGGCCTGTGTTATACATGGATGGATGGAGTGATGGAGTGATGGAGTGATGGATGGATGGATGGATAGATAGATGGATAGATGGATAGATGGATAGATGGATAGATGAGTTTGATCGACTGTTTGTTCATATTTTTTTATTGTTTTGTGTTAAATATTGAAAGTAGTCTTTGGACTAATGGTTAGTTTGGGTTTAGGGTTAGTTTGAGGCTATGGTTAGGTTAGGGTTAAAATGGCATATAGGTAGGGAGGTAAAAACGACTTTCACCCTCATTAGTAACCACCCTCATTTGCATAAAGGGCATCTGATTGGCCGAATCTTAACTGTCCATATATCTGCAACGGTGTGTTTTATCTGTACGAAACTTGGTTTATATAGTAATTGATGTATGGCTAGTCGACTGGTGGTGGTTTGGTGCGCCTCTAGCGCCACCAGGTGTGTAGACACGGTACTGCACTTTATTTTTTAGATTTGTTTTTTTTTAACAGGGGTCTATTTTATAAATTGCTGTTGTATCTAGGGTTATTTTATATAGGGGTGGTCTATCCTGGTATATTTTGGGTAGGGTCTGTGTAGGTCCCGCCAGTGGTCAGTGTTTTTTGGTTTTGTTTTCTGTTTTTTTGTGCAGGTGGTGGGTAGGTTTAGCTGGTTAGGTGAGGTAGCGTGCCAGGCCTTTGGCCTTTGACCCTGCATCCATGCAGACGCCCTGACGCAAACTGAACTTGAGTTTTCCCCCAGCTGTTCACCTGTCAATGCAAAATGGTTGCATTTGCCGTGCATATCAGCACGAGTGCTGAAACAGCACCAATGCTGACAGGTAAGTGTCTATTTCTATAGATAGATTGATGGATGGAGTGATGGATGGATGGATGGATGGATGGATGGATGGATGGATGGATGGATGGATGGATGGATGGATGGATAGATAGGTACATGAGTTGAAACAACTTTTTGTTAAAAAAAATGTTTTTGTTAAAAAAAATGTTTTTGTTTGAAAAAGTGAATGTTTTTTAGGCCTGTGTTACATTGATGGATGGAGTGATGGAGTGATGGATGGATGGATGGATGGATGGATAGATAGATGAATAGATGAATATATAGATACATGAGTTTAAACCACTTTTTGTTAAAAAAAATATGTTTTTGTTTGAAAAAGTGAATGTTTTTAGGCCTGTGTTATACATGGATGGATGGAGTGATGGATGGATGGATGGATGGATGGATAGATAGATAAATAGATAGATAGATGAATAGATGAATATATAGATACATGAGTTTAAACAACTTTTTGTTAAAAAAAAAAAAGTTTTTGTTTGAAAAAGTGAATGTTTTTAGGCCTGTGTTATACATGGATGGATGGAGTGATGGAGTGATGGAGTGATGGATGGATGGATGGATAGATAGATGGATAGATGGATAGATGGATAGATGGATAGATGAGTTTGATCGACTGTTTGTTCATATTTTTTTATTGTTTTGTGTTAAATATTGAAAGTAGTCTTTGGACTAATGGTTAGTTTGGGTTTAGGGTTAGTTTGAGGCTATGGTTAGGTTAGGGTTAAAATGGCATATAGGTAGGGAGGTAAAAACGACTTTCACCCTCATTAGTAACCACCCTCATTTGCATAAAGGGCATCTGATTGGCCGAATCTTAACTGTCCATATATCTGCAACGGTGTGTTTTATCTGTACGAAACTTGGTTTATATAGTAATTGATGTATGGCTAGTCGACTGGTGGTGGTTTGGTGCGCCTCTAGCGCCACCAGGTGTGTAGACACGGTACTGCACTTTATTTTTTAGATTTGTTTTTTTTTAACAGGGGTCTATTTTATAAATTGCTGTTGTATCTAGGGTTATTTTATATAGGGGTGGTCTATCCTGGTATATTTTGGGTAGGGTCTGTGTAGGTCCCGCCAGTGGTCAGTGTTTTTTGGTTTTGTTTTCTGTTTTTTTGTGCAGGTGGTGGGTAGGTTTAGCTGGTTAGGTGAGGTAGCGTGCCAGGCCTTTGGCCTTTGACCCTGCATCCATGCAGACGCCTGACGCAAACTGAACTTGAGTTTTCCCCCAGCTGTTCACCTGTCAATGCAAAATGGTTGCATTTGCCGTGCATATCAGCACGAGTGCTGAAACAGCACCAATGCTGACAGGTAAGTGTCTATTTCTATAGATAGATTGATGGATGGATGTGATGGATGGATGGATGGATGGATGGATGGATGGATGGATGGATGGATGGATGGATGGATGGATGGATAGATAGGTACATGAGTTGAAACAACTTTTTGTTAAAAAAAATGTTTTTGTTAAAAAAAATGTTTTTGTTTGAAAAAGTGAATGTTTTTTAGGCCTGTGTTACATTGATGGATGGAGTGATGGAGTGATGGATGGATGGATGGATGGATGGATAGATAGATGAATAGATGAATATATAGATACATGAGTTTAAACCACTTTTTGTTAAAAAAAATATGTTTTTGTTTGAAAAAGTGAATGTTTTTAGGCCTGTGTTATACATGGATGGATGGAGTGATGGATGGATGGATGGATGGATGGATAGATAGATAAATAGATAGATAGATGAATAGATGAATATATAGATACATGAGTTTAAACAACTTTTTGTTAAAAAAAAAAAAGTTTTTGTTTGAAAAAGTGAATGTTTTTAGGCCTGTGTTATACATGGATGGATGGAGTGATGGAGTGATGGAGTGATGGATGGATGGATGGATAGATAGATGGATAGATGGATAGATGGATAGATGGATAGATGAGTTTGATCGACTGTTTGTTCATATTTTTTTATTGTTTTGTGTTAAATATTGAAAGTAGTCTTTGGACTAATGGTTAGTTTGGGTTTAGGGTTAGTTTGAGGCTATGGTTAGGTTAGGGTTAAAATGGCATATAGGTAGGGAGGTAAAAACGACTTTCACCCTCATTAGTAACCACCCTCATTTGCATAAAGGGCATCTGATTGGCCGAATCTTAACTGTCCATATATCTGCAACGGTGTGTTTTATCTGTACGAAACTTGGTTTATATAGTAATTGATGTATGGCTAGTCGACTGGTGGTGGTTTGGTGCGCCTCTAGCGCCACCAGGTGTGTAGACACGGTACTGCACTTTATTTTTTAGATTTGTTTTTTTTTAACAGGGGTCTATTTTATAAATTGCTGTTGTATCTAGGGTTATTTTATATAGGGGTGGTCTATCCTGGTATATTTTGGGTAGGGTCTGTGTAGGTCCCGCCAGTGGTCAGTGTTTTTTGGTTTTGTTTTCTGTTTTTTTGTGCAGGTGGTGGGTAGGTTTAGCTGGTTAGGTGAGGTAGCGTGCCAGGCCTTTGGCCTTTGACCCTGCATCCATGCAGACGCCCTGACGCAAACTGAACTTGAGTTTTCCCCCAGCTGTTCACCTGTCAATGCAAAATGGTTGCATTTGCCGTGCATATCAGCACGAGTGCTGAAACAGCACCAATGCTGACAGGTAAGTGTCTATTTCTATAGATAGATTGATGGATGGAGTGATGGATGGATGGATGGATGGATGGATGGATGGATGGATGGATGGATGGATGGATGGATGGATGGATAGATAGGTACATGAGTTGAAACAACTTTTTGTTAAAAAAAATGTTTTTGTTAAAAAAAATGTTTTTGTTTGAAAAAGTGAATGTTTTTTAGGCCTGTGTTACATTGATGGATGGAGTGATGGAGTGATGGATGGATGGATGGATGGATGGATAGATAGATGAATAGATGAATATATAGATACATGAGTTTAAACCACTTTTTGTTAAAAAAAATATGTTTTTGTTTGAAAAAGTGAATGTTTTTAGGCCTGTGTTATACATGGATGGATGGAGTGATGGATGGATGGATGGATGGATGGATAGATAGATAAATAGATAGATAGATGAATAGATGAATATATAGATACATGAGTTTAAACAACTTTTTGTTAAAAAAAAAAAAGTTTTTGTTTGAAAAAGTGAATGTTTTTAGGCCTGTGTTATACATGGATGGATGGAGTGATGGAGTGATGGAGTGATGGATGGATGGATGGATAGATAGATGGATAGATGGATAGATGGATAGATGGATAGATGAGTTTGATCGACTGTTTGTTCATATTTTTTTATTGTTTTGTGTTAAATATTGAAAGTAGTCTTTGGACTAATGGTTAGTTTGGGTTTAGGGTTAGTTTGAGGCTATGGTTAGGTTAGGGTTAAAATGGCATATAGGTAGGGAGGTAAAAACGACTTTCACCCTCATTAGTAACCACCCTCATTTGCATAAAGGGCATCTGATTGGCCGAATCTTAACTGTCCATATATCTGCAACGGTGTGTTTTATCTGTACGAAACTTGGTTTATATAGTAATTGATGTATGGCTAGTCGACTGGTGGTGGTTTGGTGCGCCTCTAGCGCCACCAGGTGTGTAGACACGGTACTGCACTTTATTTTTTAGATTTGTTTTTTTTTAACAGGGGTCTATTTTATAAATTGCTGTTGTATCTAGGGTTATTTTATATAGGGGTGGTCTATCCTGGTATATTTTGGGTAGGGTCTGTGTAGGTCCCGCCAGTGGTCAGTGTTTTTTGGTTTTGTTTTTTTTCTGTTTTTTTGTGCAGGTGGTGGGTAGGTTTAGCTGGTTAGGTGAGGTAGCGTGCCAGGCCTTTGGCCTTTGACCCTGCATCCATGCAGACGCCCTGACGCAAACTGAACTTGAGTTTTCCCCCAGCTGTTCACCTGTCAATGCAAAATGGTTGCATTTGCCGTGCATATCAGCACGAGTGCTGAAACAGCACCAATGCTGACAGGTAAGTGTCTATTTCTATAGATAGATTGATGGATGGAGTGATGGATGGATGGATGGATGGATGGATGGATGGATGGATGGATGGATGGATGGATGGATGGATGGATGGATAGATAGGTACATGAGTTGAAACAACTTTTTGTTAAAAAAAATGTTTTTGTTAAAAAAAATGTTTTTGTTTGAAAAAGTGAATGTTTTTTAGGCCTGTGTTACATTGATGGATGGAGTGATGGAGTGATGGATGGATGGATGGATGGATGGATAGATAGATGAATAGATGAATATATAGATACATGAGTTTAAACCACTTTTTGTTAAAAAAAATATGTTTTTGTTTGAAAAAGTGAATGTTTTTAGGCCTGTGTTATACATGGATGGATGGAGTGATGGATGGATGGATGGATGGATGGATAGATAGATAAATAGATAGATAGATGAATAGATGAATATATAGATACATGAGTTTAAACAACTTTTTGTTAAAAAAAAAAAAGTTTTTGTTTGAAAAAGTGAATGTTTTTAGGCCTGTGTTATACATGGATGGATGGAGTGATGGAGTGATGGAGTGATGGATGGATGGATGGATAGATAGATGGATAGATGGATAGATGGATAGATGGATAGATGAGTTTGATCGACTGTTTGTTCATATTTTTTTATTGTTTTGTGTTAAATATTGAAAGTAGTCTTTGGACTAATGGTTAGTTTGGGTTTAGGGTTAGTTTGAGGCTATGGTTAGGTTAGGGTTAAAATGGCATATAGGTAGGGAGGTAAAAACGACTTTCACCCTCATTAGTAACCACCCTCATTTGCATAAAGGGCATCTGATTGGCCGAATCTTAACTGTCCATATATCTGCAACGGTGTGTTTTATCTGTACGAAACTTGGTTTATATAGTAATTGATGTATGGCTAGTCGACTGGTGGTGGTTTGGTGCGCCTCTAGCGCCACCAGGTGTGTAGACACGGTACTGCACTTTATTTTTTAGATTTGTTTTTTTTTAACAGGGGTCTATTTTATAAATTGCTGTTGTATCTAGGGTTATTTTATATAGGGGTGGTCTATCCTGGTATATTTTGGGTAGGGTCTGTGTAGGTCCCGCCAGTGGTCAGTGTTTTTTGGTTTTGTTTTCTGTTTTTTTGTGCAGGTGGTGGGTAGGTTTAGCTGGTTAGGTGAGGTAGCGTGCCAGGCCTTTGGCCTTTGACCCTGCATCCATGCAGACGCCCTGACGCAAACTGAACTTGAGTTTTCCCCCAGCTGTTCACCTGTCAATGCAAAATGGTTGCATTTGCCGTGCATATCAGCACGAGTGCTGAAACAGCACCAATGCTGACAGGTAAGTGTCTATTTCTATAGATAGATTGATGGATGGAGTGATGGATGGATGGATGGATGGATGGATGGATGGATGGATGGATGGATGGATGGATGGATGGATGGATGGATAGATAGGTACATGAGTTGAAACAACTTTTTGTTAAAAAAAATGTTTTTGTTAAAAAAAATGTTTTTGTTTGAAAAAGTGAATGTTTTTTAGGCCTGTGTTACATTGATGGATGGAGTGATGGAGTGATGGATGGATGGATGGATGGATGGATAGATAGATGAATAGATGAATATATAGATACATGAGTTTAAACCACTTTTTGTTAAAAAAAATATGTTTTTGTTTGAAAAAGTGAATGTTTTTAGGCCTGTGTTATACATGGATGGATGGAGTGATGGATGGATGGATGGATGGATGGATAGATAGATAAATAGATAGATAGATGAATAGATGAATATATAGATACATGAGTTTAAACAACTTTTTGTTAAAAAAAAAAAAGTTTTTGTTTGAAAAAGTGAATGTTTTTAGGCCTGTGTTATACATGGATGGATGGAGTGATGGAGTGATGGAGTGATGGATGGATGGATGGATAGATAGATGGATAGATGGATAGATGGATAGATGGATAGATGAGTTTGATCGACTGTTTGTTCATATTTTTTTATTGTTTTGTGTTAAATATTGAAAGTAGTCTTTGGACTAATGGTTAGTTTGGGTTTAGGGTTAGTTTGAGGCTATGGTTAGGTTAGGGTTAAAATGGCATATAGGTAGGGAGGTAAAAACGACTTTCACCCTCATTAGTAACCACCCTCATTTGCATAAAGGGCATCTGATTGGCCGAATCTTAACTGTCCATATATCTGCAACGGTGTGTTTTATCTGTACGAAACTTGGTTTATATAGTAATTGATGTATGGCTAGTCGACTGGTGGTGGTTTGGTGCGCCTCTAGCGCCACCAGGTGTGTAGACACGGTACTGCACTTTATTTTTTAGATTTGTTTTTTTTTAACAGGGGTCTATTTTATAAATTGCTGTTGTATCTAGGGTTATTTTATATAGGGGTGGTCTATCCTGGTATATTTTGGGTAGGGTCTGTGTAGGTCCCGCCAGTGGTCAGTGTTTTTTGGTTTTGTTTTCTGTTTTTTTGTGCAGGTGGTGGGTAGGTTTAGCTGGTTAGGTGAGGTAGCGTGCCAGGCCTTTGGCCTTTGACCCTGCATCCATGCAGACGCCCTGACGCAAACTGAACTTGAGTTTTCCCCCAGCTGTTCACCTGTCAATGCAAAATGGTTGCATTTGCCGTGCATATCAGCACGAGTGCTGAAACAGCACCAATGCTGACAGGTAAGTGTCTATTTCTATAGATAGATTGATGGATGGATGATGGATGGATGGATGGATGGATGGATGGATGGATGGATGGATGGATGGATGGATGGATGGATGGATGGATAGATAGGTACATGAGTTGAAACAACTTTTTGTTAAAAAAAATGTTTTTGTTAAAAAAAATGTTTTTGTTTGAAAAAGTGAATGTTTTTTAGGCCTGTGTTACATTGATGGATGGAGTGATGGAGTGATGGATGGATGGATGGATGGATGGATAGATAGATGAATAGATGAATATATAGATACATGAGTTTAAACCACTTTTTGTTAAAAAAAATATGTTTTTGTTTGAAAAAGTGAATGTTTTTAGGCCTGTGTTATACATGGATGGATGGAGTGATGGATGGATGGATGGATGGATGGATAGATAGATAAATAGATAGATAGATGAATAGATGAATATATAGATACATGAGTTTAAACAACTTTTTGTTAAAAAAAAAAAAGTTTTTGTTTGAAAAAGTGAATGTTTTTAGGCCTGTGTTATACATGGATGGATGGAGTGATGGAGTGATGGAGTGATGGATGGATGGATGGATAGATAGATGGATAGATGGATAGATGGATAGATGGATAGATGAGTTTGATCGACTGTTTGTTCATATTTTTTTATTGTTTTGTGTTAAATATTGAAAGTAGTCTTTGGACTAATGGTTAGTTTGGGTTTAGGGTTAGTTTGAGGCTATGGTTAGGTTAGGGTTAAAATGGCATATAGGTAGGGAGGTAAAAACGACTTTCACCCTCATTAGTAACCACCCTCATTTGCATAAAGGGCATCTGATTGGCCGAATCTTAACTGTCCATATATCTGCAACGGTGTGTTTTATCTGTACGAAACTTGGTTTATATAGTAATTGATGTATGGCTAGTCGACTGGTGGTGGTTTGGTGCGCCTCTAGCGCCACCAGGTGTGTAGACACGGTACTGCACTTTATTTTTTAGATTTGTTTTTTTTTAACAGGGGTCTATTTTATAAATTGCTGTTGTATCTAGGGTTATTTTATATAGGGGTGGTCTATCCTGGTATATTTTGGGTAGGGTCTGTGTAGGTCCCGCCAGTGGTCAGTGTTTTTTGGTTTTGTTTTCTGTTTTTTTGTGCAGGTGGTGGGTAGGTTTAGCTGGTTAGGTGAGGTAGCGTGCCAGGCCTTTGGCCTTTGACCCTGCATCCATGCAGACGCCCTGACGCAAACTGAACTTGAGTTTTCCCCCAGCTGTTCACCTGTCAATGCAAAATGGTTGCATTTGCCGTGCATATCAGCACGAGTGCTGAAACAGCACCAATGCTGACAGGTAAGTGTCTATTTCTATAGATAGATTGATGGATGGAGTGATGGATGGATGGATGGATGGATGGATGGATGGATGGATGGATGGATGGATGGATGGATGGATGGATGGATAGATAGGTACATGAGTTGAAACAACTTTTTGTTAAAAAAAATGTTTTTGTTAAAAAAAATGTTTTTGTTTGAAAAAGTGAATGTTTTTTAGGCCTGTGTTACATTGATGGATGGAGTGATGGAGTGATGGATGGATGGATGGATGGATGGATAGATAGATGAATAGATGAATATATAGATACATGAGTTTAAACCACTTTTTGTTAAAAAAAATATGTTTTTGTTTGAAAAAGTGAATGTTTTTAGGCCTGTGTTATACATGGATGGATGGAGTGATGGATGGATGGATGGATGGATGGATAGATAGATAAATAGATAGATAGATGAATAGATGAATATATAGATACATGAGTTTAAACAACTTTTTGTTAAAAAAAAAAAAGTTTTTGTTTGAAAAAGTGAATGTTTTTAGGCCTGTGTTATACATGGATGGATGGAGTGATGGAGTGATGGAGTGATGGATGGATGGATGGATAGATAGATGGATAGATGGATAGATGGATAGATGGATAGATGAGTTTGATCGACTGTTTGTTCATATTTTTTTATTGTTTTGTGTTAAATATTGAAAGTAGTCTTTGGACTAATGGTTAGTTTGGGTTTAGGGTTAGTTTGAGGCTATGGTTAGGTTAGGGTTAAAATGGCATATAGGTAGGGAGGTAAAAACGACTTTCACCCTCATTAGTAACCACCCTCATTTGCATAAAGGGCATCTGATTGGCCGAATCTTAACTGTCCATATATCTGCAACGGTGTACGAAACTTGGTTTATATAGTAATTGATGTATGGCTAGTCGACTGGTGGTGGTTTGGTGCGCCTCTAGCGCCACCAGGTGTGTAGACACGGTACTGCACTTTATTTTTTAGATTTGTTTTTTTTTAACAGGGGTCTATTTTATAAATTGCTGTTGTATCTAGGGTTATTTTATATAGGGGTGGTCTATCCTGGTATATTTTGGGTAGGGTCTGTGTAGGTCCCGCCAGTGGTCAGTGTTTTTTGGTTTTGTTTTCTGTTTTTTTGTGCAGGTGGTGGGTAGGTTTAGCTGGTTAGGTGAGGTAGCGTGCCAGGCCTTTGGCCTTTGACCCTGCATCCATGCAGACGCCCTGACGCAAACTGAACTTGAGTTTTCCCCCAGCTGTTCACCTGTCAATGCAAAATGGTTGCATTTGCCGTGCATATCAGCACGAGTGCTGAAACAGCACCAATGCTGACAGGTAAGTGTCTATTTCTATAGATAGATTGATGGATGGAGTGATGGATGGATGGATGGATGGATGGATGGATGGATGGATGGATGGATGGATGGATGGATGGATGGATAGATAGGTACATGAGTTGAAACAACTTTTTGTTAAAAAAAATGTTTTTGTTAAAAAAAATGTTTTTGTTTGAAAAAGTGAATGTTTTTTAGGCCTGTGTTACATTGATGGATGGAGTGATGGAGTGATGGATGGATGGATGGATGGATGGATAGATAGATGAATAGATGAATATATAGATACATGAGTTTAAACCACTTTTTGTTAAAAAAAATATGTTTTTGTTTGAAAAAGTGAATGTTTTTAGGCCTGTGTTATACATGGATGGATGGAGTGATGGATGGATGGATGGATGGATGGATAGATAGATAAATAGATAGATAGATGAATAGATGAATATATAGATACATGAGTTTAAACAACTTTTTGTTAAAAAAAAAAAAGTTTTTGTTTGAAAAAGTGAATGTTTTTAGGCCTGTGTTATACATGGATGGATGGAGTGATGGAGTGATGGAGTGATGGATGGATGGATGGATAGATAGATGGATAGATGGATAGATGGATAGATGGATAGATGAGTTTGATCGACTGTTTGTTCATATTTTTTTATTGTTTTGTGTTAAATATTGAAAGTAGTCTTTGGACTAATGGTTAGTTTGGGTTTAGGGTTAGTTTGAGGCTATGGTTAGGTTAGGGTTAAAATGGCATATAGGTAGGGAGGTAAAAACGACTTTCACCCTCATTAGTAACCACCCTCATTTGCATAAAGGGCATCTGATTGGCCGAATCTTAACTGTCCATATATCTGCAACGGTGTGTTTTATCTGTACGAAACTTGGTTTATATAGTAATTGATGTATGGCTAGTCGACTGGTGGTGGTTTGGTGCGCCTCTAGCGCCACCAGGTGTGTAGACACGGTACTGCACTTTATTTTTTAGATTTGTTTTTTTTTAACAGGGGTCTATTTTATAAATTGCTGTTGTATCTAGGGTTATTTTATATAGGGGTGGTCTATCCTGGTATATTTTGGGTAGGGTCTGTGTAGGTCCCGCCAGTGGTCAGTGTTTTTTGGTTTTGTTTTCTGTTTTTTTGTGCAGGTGGTGGGTAGGTTTAGCTGGTTAGGTGAGGTAGCGTGCCAGGCCTTTGGCCTTTGACCCTGCATCCATGCAGACGCCCTGACGCAAACTGAACTTGAGTTTTCCCCCAGCTGTTCACCTGTCAATGCAAAATGGTTGCATTTGCCGTGCATATCAGCACGAGTGCTGAAACAGCACCAATGCTGACAGGTAAGTGTCTATTTCTATAGATAGATTGATGGATGGATGATGGATGGATGGATGGATGGATGGATGGATGGATGGATGGATGGATGGATGGATGGATGGATGGATAGATAGGTACATGAGTTGAAACAACTTTTTGTTAAAAAAAATGTTTTTGTTAAAAAAAATGTTTTTGTTTGAAAAAGTGAATGTTTTTTAGGCCTGTGTTACATTGATGGATGGAGTGATGGAGTGATGGATGGATGGATGGATGGATGGATAGATAGATGAATAGATGAATATATAGATACATGAGTTTAAACCACTTTTTGTTAAAAAAAATATGTTTTTGTTTGAAAAAGTGAATGTTTTTAGGCCTGTGTTATACATGGATGGATGGAGTGATGGATGGATGGATGGATGGATGGATAGATAGATAAATAGATAGATAGATGAATAGATGAATATATAGATACATGAGTTTAAACAACTTTTTGTTAAAAAAAAAAAAGTTTTTGTTTGAAAAAGTGAATGTTTTTAGGCCTGTGTTATACATGGATGGATGGAGTGATGGAGTGATGGAGTGATGGATGGATGGATGGATAGATAGATGGATAGATGGATAGATGGATAGATGGATAGATGAGTTTGATCGACTGTTTGTTCATATTTTTTTATTGTTTTGTGTTAAATATTGAAAGTAGTCTTTGGACTAATGGTTAGTTTGGGTTTAGGGTTAGTTTGAGGCTATGGTTAGGTTAGGGTTAAAATGGCATATAGGTAGGGAGGTAAAAACGACTTTCACCCTCATTAGTAACCACCCTCATTTGCATAAAGGGCATCTGATTGGCCGAATCTTAACTGTCCATATATCTGCAACGGTGTGTTTTATCTGTACGAAACTTGGTTTATATAGTAATTGATGTATGGCTAGTCGACTGGTGGTGGTTTGGTGCGCCTCTAGCGCCACCAGGTGTGTAGACACGGTACTGCACTTTATTTTTTAGATTTGTTTTTTTTTAACAGGGGTCTATTTTATAAATTGCTGTTGTATCTAGGGTTATTTTATATAGGGGTGGTCTATCCTGGTATATTTTGGGTAGGGTCTGTGTAGGTCCCGCCAGTGGTCAGTGTTTTTTGGTTTTGTTTTCTGTTTTTTTGTGCAGGTGGTGGGTAGGTTTAGCTGGTTAGGTGAGGTAGCGTGCCAGGCCTTTGGCCTTTGACCCTGCATCCATGCAGACGCCCTGACGCAAACTGAACTTGAGTTTTCCCCCAGCTGTTCACCTGTCAATGCAAAATGGTTGCATTTGCCGTGCATATCAGCACGAGTGCTGAAACAGCACCAATGCTGACAGGTAAGTGTCTATTTCTATAGATAGATTGATGGATGGAGTGATGGATGGATGGATGGATGGATGGATGGATGGATGGATGGATGGATGGATGGATGGATGGATGGATAGATAGGTACATGAGTTGAAACAACTTTTTGTTAAAAAAAATGTTTTTGTTAAAAAAAATGTTTTTGTTTGAAAAAGTGAATGTTTTTTAGGCCTGTGTTACATTGATGGATGGAGTGATGGAGTGATGGATGGATGGATGGATGGATGGATAGATAGATGAATAGATGAATATATAGATACATGAGTTTAAACCACTTTTTGTTAAAAAAAATATGTTTTTGTTTGAAAAAGTGAATGTTTTTAGGCCTGTGTTATACATGGATGGATGGAGTGATGGATGGATGGATGGATGGATGGATAGATAGATAAATAGATAGATAGATGAATAGATGAATATATAGATACATGAGTTTAAACAACTTTTTGTTAAAAAAAAAAAAGTTTTTGTTTGAAAAAGTGAATGTTTTTAGGCCTGTGTTATACATGGATGGATGGAGTGATGGAGTGATGGAGTGATGGATGGATGGATGGATAGATAGATGGATAGATGGATAGATGGATAGATGGATAGATGAGTTTGATCGACTGTTTGTTCATATTTTTTTATTGTTTTGTGTTAAATATTGAAAGTAGTCTTTGGACTAATGGTTAGTTTGGGTTTAGGGTTAGTTTGAGGCTATGGTTAGGTTAGGGTTAAAATGGCATATAGGTAGGGAGGTAAAAACGACTTTCACCCTCATTAGTAACCACCCTCATTTGCATAAAGGGCATCTGATTGGCCGAATCTTAACTGTCCATATATCTGCAACGGTGTGTTTTATCTGTACGAAACTTGGTTTATATAGTAATTGATGTATGGCTAGTCGACTGGTGGTGGTTTGGTGCGCCTCTAGCGCCACCAGGTGTGTAGACACGGTACTGCACTTTATTTTTTAGATTTGTTTTTTTTTAACAGGGGTCTATTTTATAAATTGCTGTTGTATCTAGGGTTATTTTATATAGGGGTGGTCTATCCTGGTATATTTTGGGTAGGGTCTGTGTAGGTCCCGCCAGTGGTCAGTGTTTTTTGGTTTTGTTTTCTGTTTTTTTGTGCAGGTGGTGGGTAGGTTTAGCTGGTTAGGTGAGGTAGCGTGCCAGGCCTTTGGCCTTTGACCCTGCATCCATGCAGACGCCCTGACGCAAACTGAACTTGAGTTTTCCCCCAGCTGTTCACCTGTCAATGCAAAATGGTTGCATTTGCCGTGCATATCAGCACGAGTGCTGAAACAGCACCAATGCTGACAGGTAAGTGTCTATTTCTATAGATAGATTGATGGATGGAGTGATGGATGGATGGATGGATGGATGGATGGATGGATGGATGGATGGATGGATGGATGGATGGATGGATAGATAGGTACATGAGTTGAAACAACTTTTTGTTAAAAAAAATGTTTTTGTTAAAAAAAATGTTTTTGTTTGAAAAAGTGAATGTTTTTTAGGCCTGTGTTACATTGATGGATGGAGTGATGGAGTGATGGATGGATGGATGGATGGATGGATAGATAGATGAATAGATGAATATATAGATACATGAGTTTAAACCACTTTTTGTTAAAAAAAATATGTTTTTGTTTGAAAAAGTGAATGTTTTTAGGCCTGTGTTATACATGGATGGATGGAGTGATGGATGGATGGATGGATGGATGGATAGATAGATAAATAGATAGATAGATGAATAGATGAATGAATATATAGATACATGAGTTTAAACAACTTTTTGTTAAAAAAAAAAAAGTTTTTGTTTGAAAAAGTGAATGTTTTTAGGCCTGTGTTATACATGGATGGATGGAGTGATGGAGTGATGGAGTGATGGATGGATGGATGGATAGATAGATGGATAGATGGATAGATGGATAGATGGATAGATGAGTTTGATCGACTGTTTGTTCATATTTTTTTATTGTTTTGTGTTAAATATTGAAAGTAGTCTTTGGACTAATGGTTAGTTTGGGTTTAGGGTTAGTTTGAGGCTATGGTTAGGTTAGGGTTAAAATGGCATATAGGTAGGGAGGTAAAAACGACTTTCACCCTCATTAGTAACCACCCTCATTTGCATAAAGGGCATCTGATTGGCCGAATCTTAACTGTCCATATATCTGCAACGGTGTGTTTTATCTGTACGAAACTTGGTTTATATAGTAATTGATGTATGGCTAGTCGACTGGTGGTGGTTTGGTGCGCCTCTAGCGCCACCAGGTGTGTAGACACGGTACTGCACTTTATTTTTTAGATTTGTTTTTTTTTAACAGGGGTCTATTTTATAAATTGCTGTTGTATCTAGGGTTATTTTATATAGGGGTGGTCTATCCTGGTATATTTTGGGTAGGGTCTGTGTAGGTCCCGCCAGTGGTCAGTGTTTTGGTTTTGTTTTCTGTTTTTTTGTGCAGGTGGTGGGTAGGTTTAGCTGGTTAGGTGAGGTAGCGTGCCAGGCCTTTGGCCTTTGACCCTGCATCCATGCAGACGCCCTGACGCAAACTGAACTTGAGTTTTCCCCCAGCTGTTCACCTGTCAATGCAAAATGGTTGCATTTGCCGTGCATATCAGCACGAGTGCTGAAACAGCACCAATGCTGACAGGTAAGTGTCTATTTCTATAGATAGATTGATGGATGGAGTGATGGATGGATGGATGGATGGATGGATGGATGGATGGATGGATGGATGGATGGATGGATGGATGGATAGATAGGTACATGAGTTGAAACAACTTTTTGTTAAAAAAAATGTTTTTGTTAAAAAAAATGTTTTTGTTTGAAAAAGTGAATGTTTTTTAGGCCTGTGTTACATTGATGGATGGAGTGATGGAGTGATGGATGGATGGATGGATGGATGGATAGATAGATGAATAGATGAATATATAGATACATGAGTTTAAACCACTTTTTGTTAAAAAAAATATGTTTTTGTTTGAAAAAGTGAATGTTTTTAGGCCTGTGTTATACATGGATGGATGGAGTGATGGATGGATGGATGGATGGATGGATAGATAGATAAATAGATAGATAGATGAATAGATGAATATATAGATACATGAGTTTAAACAACTTTTTGTTAAAAAAAAAAAAGTTTTTGTTTGAAAAAGTGAATGTTTTTAGGCCTGTGTTATACATGGATGGATGGAGTGATGGAGTGATGGAGTGATGGATGGATGGATGGATAGATAGATGGATAGATGGATAGATGGATAGATGGATAGATGAGTTTGATCGACTGTTTGTTCATATTTTTTTATTGTTTTGTGTTAAATATTGAAAGTAGTCTTTGGACTAATGGTTAGTTTGGGTTTAGGGTTAGTTTGAGGCTATGGTTAGGTTAGGGTTAAAATGGCATATAGGTAGGGAGGTAAAAACGACTTTCACCCTCATTAGTAACCACCCTCATTTGCATAAAGGGCATCTGATTGGCCGAATCTTAACTGTCCATATATCTGCAACGGTGTGTTTTATCTGTACGAAACTTGGTTTATATAGTAATTGATGTATGGCTAGTCGACTGGTGGTGGTTTGGTGCGCCTCTAGCGCCACCAGGTGTGTAGACACGGTACTGCACTTTATTTTTTAGATTTGTTTTTTTTTAACAGGGGTCTATTTTATAAATTGCTGTTGTATCTAGGGTTATTTTATATAGGGGTGGTCTATCCTGGTATATTTTGGGTAGGGTCTGTGTAGGTCCCGCCAGTGGTCAGTGTTTTTTGGTTTTGTTTTCTGTTTTTTTGTGCAGGTGGTGGGTAGGTTTAGCTGGTTAGGTGAGGTAGCGTGCCAGGCCTTTGGCCTTTGACCCTGCATCCATGCAGACGCCCTGACGCAAACTGAACTTGAGTTTTCCCCCAGCTGTTCACCTGTCAATGCAAAATGGTTGCATTTGCCGTGCATATCAGCACGAGTGCTGAAACAGCACCAATGCTGACAGGTAAGTGTCTATTTCTATAGATAGATTGATGGATGGAGTGATGGATGGATGGATGGATGGATGGATGGATGGATGGATGGATGGATGGATGGATGGATGGATGGATGGATAGATAGGTACATGAGTTGAAACAACTTTTTGTTAAAAAAAATGTTTTTGTTAAAAAAAATGTTTTTGTTTGAAAAAGTGAATGTTTTTTAGGCCTGTGTTACATTGATGGATGGAGTGATGGAGTGATGGATGGATGGATGGATGGATGGATAGATAGATGAATAGATGAATATATAGATACATGAGTTTAAACCACTTTTTGTTAAAAAAAATATGTTTTTGTTTGAAAAAGTGAATGTTTTTAGGCCTGTGTTATACATGGATGGATGGAGTGATGGATGGATGGATGGATGGATGGATAGATAGATAAATAGATAGATAGATGAATAGATGAATATATAGATACATGAGTTTAAACAACTTTTTGTTAAAAAAAAAAAAGTTTTTGTTTGAAAAAGTGAATGTTTTTAGGCCTGTGTTATACATGGATGGATGGAGTGATGGAGTGATGGAGTGATGGATGGATGGATGGATAGATAGATGGATAGATGGATAGATGGATAGATGGATAGATGAGTTTGATCGACTGTTTGTTCATATTTTTTTATTGTTTTGTGTTAAATATTGAAAGTAGTCTTTGGACTAATGGTTAGTTTGGGTTTAGGGTTAGTTTGAGGCTATGGTTAGGTTAGGGTTAAAATGGCATATAGGTAGGGAGGTAAAAACGACTTTCACCCTCATTAGTAACCACCCTCATTTGCATAAAGGGCATCTGATTGGCCGAATCTTAACTGTCCATATATCTGCAACGGTGTGTTTTATCTGTACGAAACTTGGTTTATATAGTAATTGATGTATGGCTAGTCGACTGGTGGTGGTTTGGTGCGCCTCTAGCGCCACCAGGTGTGTAGACACGGTACTGCACTTTATTTTTTAGATTTGTTTTTTTTTAACAGGGGTCTATTTTATAAATTGCTGTTGTATCTAGGGTTATTTTATATAGGGGTGGTCTATCCTGGTATATTTTGGGTAGGGTCTGTGTAGGTCCCGCCAGTGGTCAGTGTTTTTTGGTTTTGTTTTCTGTTTTTTTGTGCAGGTGGTGGGTAGGTTTAGCTGGTTAGGTGAGGTAGCGTGCCAGGCCTTTGGCCTTTGACCCTGCATCCATGCAGACGCCCTGACGCAAACTGAACTTGAGTTTTCCCCCAGCTGTTCACCTGTCAATGCAAAATGGTTGCATTTGCCGTGCATATCAGCACGAGTGCTGAAACAGCACCAATGCTGACAGGTAAGTGTCTATTTCTATAGATAGATTGATGGATGGAGTGATGGATGGATGGATGGATGGATGGATGGATGGATGGATGGATGGATGGATGGATGGATGGATGGATGGATAGATAGGTACATGAGTTGAAACAACTTTTTGTTAAAAAAAATGTTTTTGTTAAAAAAAATGTTTTTGTTTGAAAAAGTGAATGTTTTTTAGGCCTGTGTTACATTGATGGATGGAGTGATGGAGTGATGGATGGATGGATGGATGGATGGATAGATAGATGAATAGATGAATATATAGATACATGAGTTTAAACCACTTTTTGTTAAAAAAAATATGTTTTTGTTTGAAAAAGTGAATGTTTTTAGGCCTGTGTTATACATGGATGGATGGAGTGATGGATGGATGGATGGATGGATGGATAGATAGATAAATAGATAGATAGATGAATAGATGAATATATAGATACATGAGTTTAAACAACTTTTTGTTAAAAAAAAAAAAGTTTTTGTTTGAAAAAGTGAATGTTTTTAGGCCTGTGTTATACATGGATGGATGGAGTGATGGAGTGATGGAGTGATGGATGGATGGATGGATAGATAGATGGATAGATGGATAGATGGATAGATGGATAGATGAGTTTGATCGACTGTTTGTTCATATTTTTTTATTGTTTTGTGTTAAATATTGAAAGTAGTCTTTGGACTAATGGTTAGTTTGGGTTTAGGGTTAGTTTGAGGCTATGGTTAGGTTAGGGTTAAAATGGCATATAGGTAGGGAGGTAAAAACGACTTTCACCCTCATTAGTAACCACCCTCATTTGCATAAAGGGCATCTGATTGGCCGAATCTTAACTGTCCATATATCTGCAACGGTGTGTTTTATCTGTACGAAACTTGGTTTATATAGTAATTGATGTATGGCTAGTCGACTGGTGGTGGTTTGGTGCGCCTCTAGCGCCACCAGGTGTGTAGACACGGTACTGCACTTTATTTTTTAGATTTGTTTTTTTTTAACAGGGGTCTATTTTATAAATTGCTGTTGTATCTAGGGTTATTTTATATAGGGGTGGTCTATCCTGGTATATTTTGGGTAGGGTCTGTGTAGGTCCCGCCAGTGGTCAGTGTTTTTTGGTTTTGTTTTCTGTTTTTTTGTGCAGGTGGTGGGTAGGTTTAGCTGGTTAGGTGAGGTAGCGTGCCAGGCCTTTGGCCTTTGACCCTGCATCCATGCAGACGCCCTGACGCAAACTGAACTTGAGTTTTCCCCCAGCTGTTCACCTGTCAATGCAAAATGGTTGCATTTGCCGTGCATATCAGCACGAGTGCTGAAACAGCACCAATGCTGACAGGTAAGTGTCTATTTCTATAGATAGATTGATGGATGGAGTGATGGATGGATGGATGGATGGATGGATGGATGGATGGATGGATGGATGGATGGATGGATGGATGGATGGATAGATAGGTACATGAGTTGAAACAACTTTTTGTTAAAAAAAATGTTTTTGTTAAAAAAAATGTTTTTGTTTGAAAAAGTGAATGTTTTTTAGGCCTGTGTTACATTGATGGATGGAGTGATGGAGTGATGGATGGATGGATGGATGGATGGATAGATAGATGAATAGATGAATATATAGATACATGAGTTTAAACCACTTTTTGTTAAAAAAAATATGTTTTTGTTTGAAAAAGTGAATGTTTTTAGGCCTGTGTTATACATGGATGGATGGAGTGATGGATGGATGGATGGATGGATGGATAGATAGATAAATAGATAGATAGATGAATAGATGAATATATAGATACATGAGTTTAAACAACTTTTTGTTAAAAAAAAAAAAGTTTTTGTTTGAAAAAGTGAATGTTTTTAGGCCTGTGTTATACATGGATGGATGGAGTGATGGAGTGATGGAGTGATGGATGGATGGATGGATAGATAGATGGATAGATGGATAGATGGATAGATGGATAGATGAGTTTGATCGACTGTTTGTTCATATTTTTTTATTGTTTTGTGTTAAATATTGAAAGTAGTCTTTGGACTAATGGTTAGTTTGGGTTTAGGGTTAGTTTGAGGCTATGGTTAGGTTAGGGTTAAAATGGCATATAGGTAGGGAGGTAAAAACGACTTTCACCCTCATTAGTAACCACCCTCATTTGCATAAAGGGCATCTGATTGGCCGAATCTTAACTGTCCATATATCTGCAACGGTGTGTTTTATCTGTACGAAACTTGGTTTATATAGTAATTGATGTATGGCTAGTCGACTGGTGGTGGTTTGGTGCGCCTCTAGCGCCACCAGGTGTGTAGACACGGTACTGCACTTTATTTTTTAGATTTGTTTTTTTTTAACAGGGGTCTATTTTATAAATTGCTGTTGTATCTAGGGTTATTTTATATAGGGGTGGTCTATCCTGGTATATTTTGGGTAGGGTCTGTGTAGGTCCCGCCAGTGGTCAGTGTTTTTTGGTTTTGTTTTCTGTTTTTTTGTGCAGGTGGTGGGTAGGTTTAGCTGGTTAGGTGAGGTAGCGTGCCAGGCCTTTGGCCTTTGACCCTGCATCCATGCAGACGCCCTGACGCAAACTGAACTTGAGTTTTCCCCCAGCTGTTCACCTGTCAATGCAAAATGGTTGCATTTGCCGTGCATATCAGCACGAGTGCTGAAACAGCACCAATGCTGACAGGTAAGTGTCTATTTCTATAGATAGATTGATGGATGGAGTGATGGATGGATGGATGGATGGATGGATGGATGGATGGATGGATGGATGGATGGATGGATGGATGGATAGATAGGTACATGAGTTGAAACAACTTTTTGTTAAAAAAAATGTTTTTGTTAAAAAAAATGTTTTTGTTTGAAAAAGTGAATGTTTTTTAGGCCTGTGTTACATTGATGGATGGAGTGATGGAGTGATGGATGGATGGATGGATGGATGGATAGATAGATGAATAGATGAATATATAGATACATGAGTTTAAACCACTTTTTGTTAAAAAAAATATGTTTTTGTTTGAAAAAGTGAATGTTTTTAGGCCTGTGTTATACATGGATGGATGGAGTGATGGATGGATGGATGGATGGATGGATAGATAGATAAATAGATAGATAGATGAATAGATGAATATATAGATACATGAGTTTAAACAACTTTTTGTTAAAAAAAAAAAAGTTTTTGTTTGAAAAAGTGAATGTTTTTAGGCCTGTGTTATACATGGATGGATGGAGTGATGGAGTGATGGAGTGATGGATGGATGGATGGATAGATAGATGGATAGATGGATAGATGGATAGATGGATAGATGAGTTTGATCGACTGTTTGTTCATATTTTTTTATTGTTTTGTGTTAAATATTGAAAGTAGTCTTTGGACTAATGGTTAGTTTGGGTTTAGGGTTAGTTTGAGGCTATGGTTAGGTTAGGGTTAAAATGGCATATAGGTAGGGAGGTAAAAACGACTTTCACCCTCATTAGTAACCACCCTCATTTGCATAAAGGGCATCTGATTGGCCGAATCTTAACTGTCCATATATCTGCAACGGTGTGTTTTATCTGTACGAAACTTGGTTTATATAGTAATTGATGTATGGCTAGTCGACTGGTGGTGGTTTGGTGCGCCTCTAGCGCCACCAGGTGTGTAGACACGGTACTGCACTTTATTTTTTAGATTTGTTTTTTTTTAACAGGGGTCTATTTTATAAATTGCTGTTGTATCTAGGGTTATTTTATATAGGGGTGGTCTATCCTGGTATATTTTGGGTAGGGTCTGTGTAGGTCCCGCCAGTGGTCAGTGTTTTTTGGTTTTGTTTTCTGTTTTTTTGTGCAGGTGGTGGGTAGGTTTAGCTGGTTAGGTGAGGTAGCGTGCCAGGCCTTTGGCCTTTGACCCTGCATCCATGCAGACGCCCTGACGCAAACTGAACTTGAGTTTTCCCCCAGCTGTTCACCTGTCAATGCAAAATGGTTGCATTTGCCGTGCATATCAGCACGAGTGCTGAAACAGCACCAATGCTGACAGGTAAGTGTCTATTTCTATAGATAGATTGATGGATGGAGTGATGGATGGATGGATGGATGGATGGATGGATGGATGGATGGATGGATGGATGGATGGATGGATGGATGGATAGATAGGTACATGAGTTGAAACAACTTTTTGTTAAAAAAAATGTTTTTGTTAAAAAAAATGTTTTTGTTTGAAAAAGTGAATGTTTTTTAGGCCTGTGTTACATTGATGGATGGAGTGATGGAGTGATGGATGGATGGATGGATGGATGGATAGATAGATGAATAGATGAATATATAGATACATGAGTTTAAACCACTTTTTGTTAAAAAAAATATGTTTTTGTTTGAAAAAGTGAATGTTTTTAGGCCTGTGTTATACATGGATGGATGGAGTGATGGATGGATGGATGGATGGATGGATAGATAGATAAATAGATAGATAGATGAATAGATGAATATATAGATACATGAGTTTAAACAACTTTTTGTTAAAAAAAAAAAAGTTTTTGTTTGAAAAAGTGAATGTTTTTAGGCCTGTGTTATACATGGATGGATGGAGTGATGGAGTGATGGAGTGATGGATGGATGGATGGATAGATAGATGGATAGATGGATAGATGGATAGATGGATAGATGAGTTTGATCGACTGTTTGTTCATATTTTTTTATTGTTTTGTGTTAAATATTGAAAGTAGTCTTTGGACTAATGGTTAGTTTGGGTTTAGGGTTAGTTTGAGGCTATGGTTAGGTTAGGGTTAAAATGGCATATAGGTAGGGAGGTAAAAACGACTTTCACCCTCATTAGTAACCACCCTCATTTGCATAAAGGGCATCTGATTGGCCGAATCTTAACTGTCCATATATCTGCAACGGTGTGTTTTATCTGTACGAAACTTGGTTTATATAGTAATTGATGTATGGCTAGTCGACTGGTGGTGGTTTGGTGCGCCTCTAGCGCCACCAGGTGTGTAGACACGGTACTGCACTTTATTTTTTAGATTTGTTTTTTTTTAACAGGGGTCTATTTTATAAATTGCTGTTGTATCTAGGGTTATTTTATATAGGGGTGGTCTATCCTGGTATATTTTGGGTAGGGTCTGTGTAGGTCCCGCCAGTGGTCAGTGTTTTTTGGTTTTGTTTTCTGTTTTTTTGTGCAGGTGGTGGGTAGGTTTAGCTGGTTAGGTGAGGTAGCGTGCCAGGCCTTTGGCCTTTGACCCTGCATCCATGCAGACGCCCTGACGCAAACTGAACTTGAGTTTTCCCCCAGCTGTTCACCTGTCAATGCAAAATGGTTGCATTTGCCGTGCATATCAGCACGAGTGCTGAAACAGCACCAATGCTGACAGGTAAGTGTCTATTTCTATAGATAGATTGATGGATGGAGTGATGGATGGATGGATGGATGGATGGATGGATGGATGGATGGATGGATGGATGGATGGATGGATGGATGAGATAGGTACATGAGTTGAAACAACTTTTTGTTAAAAAAAATGTTTTTGTTAAAAAAAATGTTTTTGTTTGAAAAAGTGAATGTTTTTTAGGCCTGTGTTACATTGATGGATGGAGTGATGGAGTGATGGATGGATGGATGGATGGATGGATAGATAGATGAATAGATGAATATATAGATACATGAGTTTAAACCACTTTTTGTTAAAAAAAATATGTTTTTGTTTGAAAAAGTGAATGTTTTTAGGCCTGTGTTATACATGGATGGATGGAGTGATGGATGGATGGATGGATGGATGGATAGATAGATAAATAGATAGATAGATGAATAGATGAATATATAGATACATGAGTTTAAACAACTTTTTGTTAAAAAAAAAAAAGTTTTTGTTTGAAAAAGTGAATGTTTTTAGGCCTGTGTTATACATGGATGGATGGAGTGATGGAGTGATGGAGTGATGGATGGATGGATGGATAGAT
>NW_028118258.1:30000-45658 GCF_965113295.1 Leuciscus leuciscus | reverse complement strand
CATGCTGACTTTAAGATGATGAATCCTTTAATAATAATCATCTGTTTTTCACTAGGACACTTGATGGGATTCGCTGCAGCAGTTTCTGGATGAAAGGTGTTGAGGTGTGTTGTACATTCCATTAGCTTTGCACAGTTCAATTATTGTTTCATTACTGAATATGCAATACTCTGCATTGAAATGAAAGCTGTTATGTTTGCTCCCCCAGCTCATCAAGTACTAAGCTTTACACCCCCGGCAGCAAATTTACCCTGGCAGCATATGGGTGAAAACTCTGGAGGTATGTAATACGTTGCGCTTAACTAAGTGTTACATTTAAGTCCAATTCATTAAATGTATGCAATAACTTCAAACATATTTTTACATGTCAATGATTATCAATAGGAGGGAGAAAGTCATTGCTCTATTGTTGGCCCTTGTACTCCAATGGCATCTCGTGTCAAGCATGAAGTTTTCAGCTGTGAAGGTATATTCTAGCCCTATGTCTTAATGTCCAGTGTTTTAACAGTATTGCAAATAGTGCCTTTAGTTGTTTGTTTTATTTTATTTTTTAAATGTAGAACCAAGCCCTGAGGGAAAGCAATGCACGAGCAGGTGAGAACTTGCACTGTTTCTTAAATGGTACTTTTTTGTGTGTGATGTAAGTCCAAAATGACCATATGCCTTTCATTTTGTAGCTTCGGATGACAGCGGCTTACTTCAAGAGCAGGTGAAGCAAGTTCAACAAACAATGTTGAAGACGTTTGCTTGCACTGGGCAATCAGGTACAACTTGCAAACAGCACCTGTGGTTGTTGGTTTAATTCCCACTGGGGCTACCTGTACATGTAGTAGACCTAGATATAAATGTCATAGTTTAGTAGTTGAGGGACCAGGACTGACTATTTTATTCTGGGAAATAGGTGCAGATCAGACCCTTATGTTGTGACGTCTTGCAGAGTTTGGCGATGTTGGAGTTATCCCTGTCAGGGGATCTGTTACTCCCCCTACACACCCAGGAAGATTTGCTGTGTCTTGACAACAGTTTGAAGCAGGATAAAAAGCTCCAGGAACAATTTGTAAGTTTGCTGATTATAACACCATAGAGTAATCTAAAAAGTAAAATTTAAGATTGTAAACTGCATATATTACAGTCTGAATCCTTAGCCTTTCACATTTTTTATTTATTTATGAGAAGCTTCAGAGAAATGTAATTTGTAACACTTTTTTGGATTTTCAGCTTGGTGTAGGGGATAAAGCATGTTTTAGAGACATGTTCCTTTAGACCAGTGGTTCTCAATTCCAGTCCTCGTGACCCACTGCTCTGCACTTTTTGTATGTCTCTCTTATCTGACACACTCAGTTCAGTTCATGGAGTCTCTCCTAATGAGCTGATGATCTGGTTCAGGTCTGTTAAATAAGGGAGACATACAAAATGTGCAGAGCAGTGGGTCACGAGGACTGGAATTGAGAACCACTGCTTTAGACCATTGTTCAAAGTAAGTTGGATATTTCTTTTATTATATTTAAGTAGATGTGTATGGCCTCATGCAATTCAAATGAAATGACAGATCTGTATTTTCTAAATTAGCCATCCGGAAGAACCTGGCAACCCAGGATGCCACTGATGAAGCGGTCTAGGTTAACGTTTCGCGTTACCTGAAAGGAGCATCTGACCGTAAAGGCAGAAAAAGGCACCGCACAGCTGAGAGGGACCCACAGCCGACCACTTAGGCTGACTACTGACACCCCAGAATCACTGACAACTGGAATCCTTTCTTTATCTTGCAGTCAGTAACATCAAGACCCCTAAAGAAGTCAGAAGTGTCACACTATACTCACTAACTGTGGAAATTACTTTCTTTTTTTTCTTTTTTCAAATAATGCTTGTAAGTCCTTGTGCCACAGGTCAGCATTGCAGCTATAATGGTCTATTCTACTCCAGAGCTTTACTATAAATTACTACCACTTAACCTATTGTTAGAAATGGCTTGTAAATGTGATGTCATACTTTGATTTATTTGGTATCCTGCACATTATTTTGTATCAAGTATTCTCTTTACTTGTCATAATGTTTACAGGTAATTTTTTTCACCCTAGAGCTGTCCTCTTTATATGAACAATTATTGTAAGAGTTGTAATTTGCTTGTAAGGCTGTTTTTTGTTTTACCAAAATTTAATAAGAAACCTGCATGTTAGTATATTGATTTATTTATTTTTCTGTTATGTTTCAGTGATCTGACACATCTTGTTTAAATGACAGTTAATGTACTTTGAAATGTGGAATAAAAATGCCAAATGGATATTTGTCTGGTTTGAGCAATCATTATTCTTGATAAACTGCATGCTATAAATATTAAATATTATATATAGCCAGAATAAGCGGCGGCAGATCGCTCGAAAATAGCGCTTGCCTCCGGCGGGCCGCCTTCAATATAAAGGCGGCGGGACGGCGGTTGGCCCGCGGGCCGGCCGCGGAACGAAGGCGGTAGGAAGGCGGCTGCCAGTAGAAAAAGCGGCTGCCGCCGGCGGTGCGCCGTCCAACGTGTTTGCGATGTCGCCGTTCTGCCGCTTCTACTGCCGCCGGAGCGCCGACGGTGGGCCGCCGACTCATTGCTATCTGGGCTTGAGGTGTGGTCACCGATGAGGAATAACTGATGACGAGCTGTTGAATTGCACTTCGAGTCGTGGCTGCCTGCATTACAACGTCGGATGTGCATTATTTTTTCAAATAATTCAGCAGCCCTTCATCAATTATTCCCAAACCTAGAGTTATAATCTGATGGAGAACACTGACTAGTGAAATGCCTCACCCAAGAACGATCTATCTGGCTGCAAACAAGCGATTCGCCGCCAAGTAACTTAAATTGGTACAGTCAAAAAACAAAAACAAAAAAAAAGGCGAAGTTGAGTGCAACATACTAAAATAACAACAAAGAAAAAAACTTACCTTGAACAATTGCCGTCTTTAGTAGACGCAGATCGGTAAGAGTTTTGAAGAGATGCCGTTGACCGTTGACCTCTTTCTGCAGACGAGACGAGAGAGCTCGTGCCTCGTGTGCTCGTGTGGTGTTGAAGTAGCCCCGCCCCCATGTGCTGCTTTTTACAGCGCGCGACCGTTTTTCACAGAAACAAACCGGTTTACTGTTAAATGCTGTAAATTTACTGCAAGTGCTTAATTTAACAACCATTAGCTGTAAATTTACACAATTTAGCTGTTAATTGAAATAACAGTATTTTACTGTTGGAAATTGTCTGTATTTTTTCATTAATTTTTAACAGTGTAGGGCAGGCATGTAAAATGTATGTTGTTTAAATAAATTGGCATATATAAATTAAACATATCGGTGACATATATGGTCATAACATACAATATTATATAAATAATAATCATATACATCATATTAATATATGACAATATACTCATTTAATATGAAAAATGTATATATGTTATAAACTTATATCAACATATATCTAGAGATATGTATATGTGATAGCAATATATTGTCATATATTTAGCATATATGACGGCATCACTTCACTCTAAACAAAAATGGTGCTAAATAGCACTAAAAGTGGTTCATTGGCTTGTAATCATAGGGCAGGGGTCGGCAACCCGCGGCTCTAGAGCCGCATGCGGCTCTTAAGCGCCGCCCTAGTGGCTCCCTGGAGCTTTTTCAAAAATATGAAAATGGAAAAAATATTTTTTGTTTTAATATAATTTCTGTAGGAGGAAAAACATGACAAACATTCTTAACCCTTTCGCACCTGCGATCGCATCGGTGTGATCAGAACAGTCAGTGCATGACGTGATCAACTGCTAAATTCAAATGTGCTCTCGCGCGTTGGCTGGCGCTGAGCCAGAGACAGGCGCGCTCAGAGCTGTCATATATCACAACTTTTCAGTGTTTTCAACCACATAATGTTTATTTTAGGTTTCAGACATATAACGTTAAGTACTAAAAAAACAATACATTTAGAGTTTGTAAAATACACACTGATGTTAAAGGAAGAGGCAATAATCCTTTCCATTATAATTAGACACGTTTTATTCATATCAGATACACATTGTGTAAGTAACTTTAAAGTTTACTCTATTCTTCTCCCAGTTCACCAACCACTTACTTTGATGTATTTCGGGAGAAGTGGATGAATTCACGTGTTGTAAATCCAACAGATCCGATTCTCTGAACTGCGTCTGCGGCCATCGCGCATACAGCTCAACTAACGCGATCGTTATGGTGTTTAAACAACAAAATACTTCCACTTGCATATATTTGACAATCGGAATATCAGATATTTCATGCCATATCTAACAAATTTGTGAAAATTTTGAATAAAAAAGGAAAAATGACATAAAAGCAGATCATCATTCATTCAGCTCTGTTGTTGCTGCGGTGTGTCACGTGACACGAAATGACGCGTCACCTTGGAAACCATAAAGTGACACATTCTAAATAACGGTCGCCTTGAAAAACTTTTACAAATATTTTAAACTTACGTGTGAAAGGTTTAAAGTTTTTCCACGTTGTAAAAATAATACACAAATAAATAAAACGTAATACATTAAAATTATAATGGAAGTTAAACTTAAAGCACCATCGTACAGCAGAGTAGTCACGTGGTGCGTCATTCTCTCCAGGATGCGCTGCAGGGAAAATAAACATTTAATCATGAATGCTCATTATGTATTTGTAGGCTACTTATCATTTTGATACTAGGGGGCTAATAAAGCTAATATAGACACTTACAGCATGTGATGCCTTCATTATAAGGCTTATATAAGGCTTTTAATTTTTTGCGGCTCCAGACAGATTTTTTATTTTTTTTCGGGTCCAATATGGCTCTTTAAACATTTTGGGTTGCCGACCCCTGTCATAGGGGAACCACTTTAAGTGCCATATAGCACCTATCTTTAAAGGTGCTATACAGCACCTTTGTCAAATGGTGCTATGTAGAACCATAAGAGGTGCCATATAGCACCTTGGTTGTTTATAATTGCTTCAACAAAAATGGTGCTCATCAGTACCCAACAGTGGTTCTTTGGCTCGTAATAATAGGGGAACCTCTTTTGGTACTATATGGCACTTCATTTTCTTTGAGGAATGCGGCGCTCGCGCTCGCTCACGTGCACCTGACATGCACAGTGCACACTAATCGGCGCGTACGTTTTTATTTAATTATATATTTATTTATTATGATTTTTTATTTTTTTTTACTTTCAAAATGACAGAATTCAACAACAAGTTCTTGACACATTTTCAAATTGTGTAAGTATAAATTTAAACACGTTTTTAAACATAACTTCTCTCGTCACTCATTTGTTTAGCCAAATTATTTGACTAGGCCTACACAAATAACAAAAAGCAGTTAATATATGAATATAGCTTTTTATTGAAGTTTGTGACATAATTTCAGTAGGCTATATATCTGACTTCACATCCACACAAATTTTTTCTGTGGTCAAAAAGTCTTGTGTGGGGGCCCTGGAATATATATAGGCAGGACTTGTATTCAGGAAAATCACTATATTTTAATGTCGTTTTTCTAATCCTATCACCAACTAAACTAAGAGACTAAGAGAGCCTTTAAATAACTGTAGGTGCTTAACAGGTTTTTTGTATGGTAATGGTGACATATAGCACCTTAACCACCCCAAAGAACCGCTAAAGAACCGCTGAAGAACCAAACTGGGCTTAACAGGTTCTTTAAATGGTAGTGGTGCTATATAGCACCTTAACCACCGCAAAGAACCCCTGAAGAACCGCTGAAGAACCATTTTTTTTGTGTGTGTTGCGATATAGGGACATAGATGTCATATATTACATTTCCGTATTTCACTCTCCATTTGACTGAATCTATACTGTAGTGGACCTTTACAGATGAAGGTTGAGTTACAGTAATTCGGCAGTCTCTACCATGGTAATCTGTTTACAGTATTGCATACATACTGTAATGTAAAATGCTGTATTTTATGCCATCTGTCTCCCTTCTACTGGTGCATCTCTGATCAATCTGATGTTTTACAGTCATTGACTGTTTCCTCTCCCTTATACTCTATTCTGTGTTACAGTATTTGCACAAATGGCAAATTTCTCTGTATCTCTCTCTCTCTCTCTCTCTCTCTCTCTCTCTCTCTCTCTCTCTCTCTCTCTCTCTCTCTCTCTCTCTCTCTCTCTCTCTCTCTCTCTCTCTCTCTCACTCACACACACACACACACACACAGACACACACACACATGCGTGTGCACACACTTTGAACATCGTGGTGGTTATCTATAAATCACTTATGTAAAAATAATTCATTACATTTGGTTATCCATATCAGAAATTGCAAACAAGTTCTATAGAAACTGTGTATTGAATCAATATCTATAGAAATCTATAGATGTACCAAATTATTCATTGATTAACCATTAAGATTAGTTGGATTACAGTTTTTGCCCGTTGCTTGAACACTATAGACCCATGCTTAGACTAAAGTAACACAACTTGAAGCTTTTGTTACCATACCTTAAACACATGTACCCATACCTTAATCAAAAGCGCTGCTTTGCACTCTAGTTGCAATTCTGCAACACACTTACTCCTTTATGCAACACACTTGGTCCTGCATACTACACACTATTTCATACATAAGACACTTCATTCAAAAATGAATCTGGTGCCAATCTCAGGGTGCCATTTGGAAAACACATGTATCCAAAATACAAAACACATCGGGTTATTGCAACCACTCAAATACACACCTGAAGGCACATACTTGCAAAACTGAACACCAATCAGCCAGCTACAAAAAGTTAGTTTTTTTGTTACAGAGAATCTTGGCCATGGATGGAGCTGTACAGCCTCATGAATTCATTTTCATCAGACGACAGGGTCGTAATGTAATTGGCCAAAGGGCAATTGTGCACGTCCCGGGGCAGCGCGGGGGAAATATCACATTGTGTGCCGCCGTAAGCCTTCGAGGGATTCTGCATCATCATGCACAACTAGGTCCATACAATAGCCAACATATACTCACATTTCTAGATGCTCTCCCTAATATAGTTGTACAGAACAGACCAGATCAGACAGACCAGATCAGCCCAGGTTTGTGGTGGTATGGGATAATGTCAGTTTCCATCGGGCTGCTCTGGTCCAGGCCTGGTTCACCAACCACAATCAATTTGAAGTGGTATACTTGCCCCCTTATTCACCATTTTTAAACCCTATATAGGAATTATTTTCGGCTTGGAGATGGCGCGTATATGACCGCCAACCACATGCCCACATGCCTCTTCTGCAGGCAATGGAACAGGCCTGCGGCGACATTCAGGTGACAGCAATCCATGGATGGTTTCGACATGCAAGGGGATATTTTCCCCGGTGCCTAGCGGGAGAAGACATTGCTTGCGATGTCGATGAGGTCCTGTGGCCAGACCCCAGCAGACTGGGTTTTTTTTTTTTTTTTTTTACAATTTTTGTTGCTTTATCTGAATTCATGTTACTGCAATGTACAGTGCTGCAATGTACAATATTGAGTAGGCCTATTTGCTTTTTTGGTTGTTTGAAAATGTGCCTCCTGAAAATATGCCTTCTGAATAAACAATGAAAATCAAAGACTGCAGTGTTTTATATAAAGTAGACTAGTGTGTTCCCCCTGATCTGAAAGTGTATGCATATGATGCAAGTATGTGTCATTTTGTCATCAGACTTACATTTTGACAAAGGAATGTTAGGTTTTTAAAACTGTAATATCTTGGTCAAATATTTAATAGCATGGTTTTTAGTTAGCCAGGTCTACACCAAGCCAACAGGAAATGTAACAGTGTGTCTTGGACATATAAGTTTTATATAAGTCACCAACAAGGCTTTTATACAAAAGTATACTTTCATGCAGTTAGGTATAACTCGACAGACACTTTCCCAGTATGTGTGGTTCAGGTAAACTCTGTGTTGTGGAGACGAAATGTCAAGTATGGAGACAAGGATTTCGGTCATTGCCATCTTTGTGGGGACATTTTGTCTCCTGAACCACACACACGTATATAAGCTGTAAATCTGGGAAAGATTCTGTCAAGTCAGTTTTTTGGTCCCCATGAGGAAAACTGTTTATAAATCATACTAAGTGTTGTTTTAGTTTTTTTTGAAAATGCAGAAAGTTTTGTGTGTTAGTTTAGAGGTTGGGTTAGCCTTAGTCATGTGTGTGTGTGTGTGTGTGTGTGTTTGTGTCAGTTTGTGTTCTCAGTTCTCCATTCTCATCTGTGTATAGTGGTTGTTCTTTTCCTGCGTATTATCTTGTATCTCCTATGTGTTACTTATTTTGATTTATAGTTATTTATACTGCTGCATTTAGATCCAGCCTCAATTCTCTCATTGCTGCAGCCACCGTGTCAACAGCACACGGTAGCTTCTGTTTGATTTATTTATTTTTTACTTGTGTTTTTGTTTAAAACTTGGAAGAGCCTGTAGTGGTAATTGTCATTTCTCTTGTGGAGAACTTAAGTGAGGTAAGTCTCCCCTCCCCTCCCCTCCCCTCCCCTCCCCTCCCCTCCCCTCCCCTCCCCTCCCTTCCCTCCCCTCCCCTCCCCTCCCTTCCCTCCATGATCTGGTTGATGTGGTTCATCTATATGGATACACATATTCTATTTAAGTGGACTAGGCATAAGCAAATGTTTGTCAACATGCAAAAATAAAATCATCCAGTCGACCACTGAAGAACCAGAGGAATTTAGAGAGATTTGCATGAAAGCAATGCAACCCTCCCATGCAAATGATAAATGATGATACTGGGATTATGGCAGTGAAATTAGTCATCCTTGCCTTGACTACCTATAGACTGATAGACTTAGGCACCATCTTTTTGTATCTTCTTCTTCTTTTCACATAAGGTTTTTTCATTTCAGTTTATTTTTGCTCTTTTTTTGTTTCTTCAAATTACTGTTAGGTATATTTGATTGATTTTATAGATTTGATTGTTTTTATCCTTGATCCATAAACAGACTTTCAATCTTAGACAGTTAAATCCACAAAATATTTTAATTATTAAATGTTTAAAATATGATGAAGGGAAACAGTTAATTTATTGTGTGTAATTATTTTCAAAAATGTGACTTTCCCACAGTTGTGGCACCATTCCACCCCTAGCGATTTGCCCCTATTAAATGTGTTCATCACGAAGACAGCAGTGTCAATGAAGAGCTAAAGATGAAACATGAGACACGATGATGCGTCAAAACCTCAAGAGGCAAATGTCAGAATATGCCGAATATTTTTATTTTGCACCAAATTATCAAACTGCAAAAAGTATGAAAATATGACTTATTGTAGTTCAATGTTATGCATATTTTGATAACACAAAATGCTACACAAGAAAGTAGACAAAGAAGTCATTCTGAATGTGTCAAACACAATGTATTTATCAAAACAACACATTTATTAGCTTTACACATTAGGCCTACACATCGTTTTAGACCACATTACATTTTAGAGTGATCTGTTATTGTGTCTAAGTTATGCATTTCAGAAATGTACATACAATCACAGTTAGCTAAAAATGTATTAATTTAAACAATTGAATCATTTAAGGCTGAAACAATGAGCTAATTGAAGTAATAGCCTACTTGTTTGTTAACAAATGTAGCATATATGTAACGGGTTTTAGACAAGTTTATGATTGTCTAAAAAGGACAAGCATTACAGAACTCATGTCAGAATTCATTCATGTTCATGTCCACTGTCATGAACAATCTATTTATATACTATGATACAGAGAACCACGCACACGGAGGGAGAGGGAGAGAGAGGGAGAGAGAGAGAGAGAGAGAGAGAGAGAGGGCGAGAGAGAGCGCGCGAGGGAATGATGCAGGGCGTTCGCGTTCTCTCTGTCAAAGCGTTCGCGTTATGTTCGCCTGGTCACGCCTGCCGCATCCAGCACAAACGGGAATAGCATTTCTCTCCCGTCAGGAACCGACACGCTTCCACATTAGAGTCAATCGTTAGGGTTCGGTTAGCTATATTTGATCGAAACACCGAGGCCTGTGCTTTTCTCGCCGTGTGTCTCTATTGTATGTAGAAGAATCCATGACAGCCGCATCTTCCATTGATCTGTTGATATCTGGGATCTTCACTGCTGTCCTTTACTACGAGCACAACATCTGGACGCGATCACAGGCTCTTTTATATTACACTGAGTGTCCTGTTTTGATGAAGACATTTTTTTTAACACGGTGAATGTAGATGTGAACGCAGCCTTTTTATTCATATAAGCCAAACAGTGTTTTTTTTTTTGTTTTTTGGTCGTCGTGTTTTCGTGATTTAGATTCAGCCATCGTTCCGCGCAGGCCGTGGTTTTAGTCACGGATCTACACGATTGGTTTCTGCGTTAAATGTCGCGGATGCTGTTGATTATCGGTGTTATTTATTGCGGATTTAAACCGTTTTTTAAATCCGCGTGGACGGGGAGCGGCGCCAGGCGGGAATTCGCGTCCGCAGCAAACGACGCGTTTATTTCTTCCTGAACTCAATTTCTCCTTTTTATTATTATTATTATTATTATTGTTTTTCGATGAAAATCGCCTGCACCAGACAAGGATCACCTTCTGTTCGGTCGTGGACGGGGAGCGGCGCCAGGCGGGATTTTACGACGTATACATACAATATATGTTTTACCTCAGCTCGATTCCTCATCGTTAATATTGTTTTTGTTTTTTAAGTGTTTAATTTAAACTTGATGAAAATCACCTGTCCACCAGAAGAGGATCACCCTCAGCTCATCGTCTCATTGCAATACCCTTGACGATCAACAGTTCATCGCGTAAAAGCGACATGCCTCGAAATACGCGTTTCGACGTCGAATCGAAGAATTTCTGCTGTGCTCATAATGAGTAACAAACCAGAACGTTTCTCATCTTCACTCATGGATGCTTTTGATGCTATATAGTAATTTGTCTCATCGACAGCGTCAGGAGACTGTCTGTATTCATATTGGATTATATCATTCCCCGTGTGTGTATTATTCCTCCTGCGTGTTTATGACTGAAGAAGACTCTGTGTAAGGTGGATTTTAAATATCATGTTTTTGGTCCATTATCGTCTGGAAGATGGCAGCTGATTAAATTTTAATCTTGATGCATTCTGGCGACACGGGAGGAGAAGAGGAGAAGCGAGTGAATCGGGGAGGAGAGGAGAGAGGAGAGGATGTAGGGTGGATACGGAACACCAGAAGGTACGAATGAATGAATGAATTAAAGAACGACTGTCAGTCTGTGTGTGTTCAGTTAAATCCCAAACACACACATTTCCATACACACATCAGTGTCTATATTCCACATCTCACGTCACTTCATTCATACACATTTATGTTAATGAGGATATATCATAATTCTAGAGTTTTTTTCTATTACATTATAGAATTGGTATGTGTGTGTGTGTGTGTGTGTGTGTGTGTGTGTGTGTGTGTGTGTGTGTTCGTATATATATATATATATATATTCCACATCTACACATCACTTCACATGTCATAATTCTTTTGCATTTTAGTATTTGTGTGTACACACACACACACATATATATATATATATATATATAATTTCATGTATGACTCACATACACATAACATACAACTAGAAACTGAATGCCCCCCCCCCCCCCCCCCCCCCCCACATATACAAATTTTATTAACAAAATTACATTTATATTTAACATCTGAGGACAAACCCATCCCTAAAGTATAGTACACACACTCATGTATATTAAAACACATCAGTGCATACACATATCACTATATGCACACACATAAGCACGCATTCTCCATGCACAGACCTATATATCATACACACACACACACGCACGCACGCGTTGTGGTAATTTTTCATTGGATGTAAATTGAGTTACAGGCCAAAGGCGCGCTGAACGCTGCGGATCGTGAGTGGTGTGTAAATGTGCTGGCGCCCAGTGTCTGCTGGTGCATTCTGACAGACCTCCATCTCTCCCCACCCAACATCTCCTTCATCTCACACACACACACACACACACACACACACACACACACACACACACACACACACACACACACACACACACACACACACACACACACACAAATGTGCGTGATTTAGGGGCAAAATATGATTGCTATAAGTGAGCTAAATCTGAAAAAACTCCCCCTCTTCAATTGGGAAAATTGTTCAAAAATAAGGTAAATATTGTTTCATAAATATGTAGTTGTATTCTAGAAGTGTAAAATGTTTTCTTTCAGGGTTTGCGTTAGTCATATAAGGTCTATGGTACTGTATGGCCACTTTAGATAGGCCTACAATCAAAGAAAAAATTAATCAGACACCAGATATCATTTTTGATTTTGATTTTTTTTACTAGTGAGTGCGGGACACTATAGTTCATTTATGTAAGTGAGGAGAGCAAAATAAAGTAAACTGTGACATATTATACCCAAATATTCTTCATACAGTGACTACCAGTCAAATTGATAAAAATGTGGGACCAAAAATGATCCAGACACTTTGAGCTGATCATGTTTTTCTGAAGTGTTTTCTTTAATTGCTAATGCTCTTTTTACACACAGACTGAACACAATGAAGCATTGCTTGGTGATTGGTTGAGCTAAACTGGTATTATTTAATTGAGCTAAACTGGTATTATCTAATTGTGTAGTTAAATTTAACAGCTAAAAAACATTTTCTAAACTATTGCGAATAAACTGTGAGATTGTGAGAAATGTTGAAGGTGTCTGAATACATTTTAGTTTGACTGTATAAGTGTGTGTGTTCGGGGTTGCCTAAATGTTGAGGATAAGTGTGTCTACAGAAGTGAGCTAAATCTGACGAAACTGGGACATCATGGAGCGAAAATATTATGCTAATGCTACAAAATGAGACGTTTAAGGTTGATTTTAGTCCATTTGTCCTTGGTTGTGTAAGTATATAGAGATATAGATAGACAGATATATAGAGAAGAGAGAGTGTGTTTATAAAGACACACATAATGATCTTGTGAAGATCCACGGATGGTTGAGCGAGCAAAGACTCGAAACACAAACACATGCAACACTGGCCACTAGTCAAAGCAAGCGGATGAAGAGCAGAAAATGATCTCATATGTCACTTGTTTGTTGAAACGCGGTATATCTGTGGATTCTGCACGAGGTAAAGAAACACTGTGTAAAATGAACTCATAACTCATAAATAGATAAATACATTGACATTGACCCCTGAGCTTCGTTTATCCTCCAGTGTTTTGTGGTCATATTTATAGCGCTAAATAAATAGGTATTATTTATGTATCCTTCTCGTTTTGCTTTCTCAGCGGTTCTGTTGTTCTTGTTGGTGAAAATACTTCTTTTCCCAGTGTATCATTCATGCAGAGGTCATTCCTAAGCAGATTTCCTTCAACGCTTTCTAAACATCAGCCTTTGGGAAACCTGTCTGAGAACAGTCAGTACTGGTGACCCTGGACCACACAACCAGTCACAAGGGGCAATTTTTTGAAATTTTAATGTATGCTTAATCTGAAAGCTGAATAAATAAGCTTTCCATTGATGTGTGGTTTGTTATGATAGGACAATATTTGGCTGAGATACAACTGTTGAACATCTGGAATCTGAGGGTGCAAAAAAATCGAAACATTGAGAAAATCTCCTTTAAAGTTGTTCATTTATGTTCACGATTGTGCTTCATTCACTCACACAAATACATGTTCTATATATTTACGGTAGGAAATGTACAAAATATCTCCATAGAACATGATCTTAATATCCTAATGATTTTTGGCATAAAAGAAAAATGGATAATTTTGACCCATACAGTGTATTGTTGGCTATTGCCACAGATATCCCCGTGCGACTCGAGACTGGTGACGTGATCCAGGGTCACATATGTGCATTTTGAGGTTTGGTGTTGCACTATTGTCTTAAATGTGTGTTGATCTCTCAATCTGTCTTCTTGGACTGAGACTGTCTGCCTAATGTCTTTAATGTAACGCAGTCGGTCTAGACGGTCATTTATTCCTGCATTATGCAACCGAATTAAAATCAGTGTAGAGTTGAGATGGGAGACTGTCACCAATAGTGTTTGATGAAAGCGTTACAGTAACACAGTTTATGTTTTTCTGCAGATCTGCTGTTCAAGAGTTTCAGCGAAAGCCTTTAGATCTAAAGAATTTACAATTATGAGAAACATATTCTGTCAAGTGTGTCCGAAATGGTGTATATATATGTGCATATATGTGATACGATATAAATGCATGATGGCAGACATACATATAATATTTAAGAGTACACAAATAATATTTAATTATTTTTGAAAACATGAATTATATATTTGCATGCTTTTATGCTAATGAGTAACTCTGCCAATGCTGGAAATCTTACCACAACTATCTGTAACGCTGTGTTTCATCTTCAGCAGCAGAATGCAGTGTGTGAATAGAAGTGTGTGTGTGTAAGAAAAGGTTTGTTTTTGTGATGTTTCATCTCAATGTTTTAACTTGACGTCATCGATCTCTCGTTTTTCTCACCAACCAATCGATTCCTGAAACTTATATCCTGATTCACGCTGAAATACGTCACGATTCGGAAGTAAAACTGGTTGACTTTTAGACGGAGTGCAGTGGTGTGTCTGTTTCCCCAGTCGTGTGTGTGTGTGTGTGTGTGTGTTGTGCGCGCTGATGAGAGTGGTGTGTTTGTTTATGTCTCTAACACAGAGGGTGAATTCAGAACAGAGGAGTTTTCTCAGCATGAGGGTGAATTATAGCAATTACTCTACCCTGATTATTACACACACACACACACACACACACACACACACGCTCTCTGATGCTCGGGAATCTCTCCAGATGAAGCGTTCTGGTGTGTTTGATTCTCAGCGCTCCAGCAGCGAGCGCTTGACACACTCAGGTTTTGATCACAACGCTTCAGACACACACACACACACACACACACACACACACATAGATGAGCCCACGGTTCTCTCACAACATGCTTTCAGTGTGTGTGTGTGTGTGTGTGTGTGTGTGTGTGTGTGTTTGTGTGTGTATGTGAGAGAGTGAGTGTGTTTTGATCACAACGCTTCAGACACACACACACACACACACACACACACACACACACACACACACACACACACACACACACACACACACACACACACACACACACACACACACACACACACACACACACACAGTGTTTCCTCGGTTCTCGCTGTATAAAGCGTGTCTTTTATCCATGAAAGTGCAGCACAGCCGGACTTTAATTAGAGTTTGACATTTAATTACACCTGAAGGCAAATTCATCTTTAATAATCATACAATAACATCTTATGTGTTTAAAGAATGTGTTCATAGTATCAGTTTCAATTTTACTGATATTGATTTAAACCTTAATTAAATTAAACCTTATTAAAAATACATTCTGCTGGTGGATAAACCCTGAACACAGGAGATATGATTGTCATGTTTATTTATGATTTGGAATAATTCATTCAAATTAATTTCTGACACCAAAAATGCATGTATACAATTTTAATTAGTGACCGATTCAAATTCCCCAATATATGATTTATAATATCTGGCTAATGCATGATACATGTAATGCACATCTCAGTTGCGATCATTCAATTGTGTGATTTATGTCACATTATAGTGGCTGCTGTTTAACGACCCATATCAGTGACCACTCATTTC
>NW_028118258.1:17500-25000 GCF_965113295.1 Leuciscus leuciscus | reverse complement strand
ATCTTTACGTTGGGAATTAAAACAAATCCTTCCGATCACACACTTCGACTCTGGCGTTTCAAACAAACGTTCCTCTGGTTCATGTGGGGTGAACACCTGCTTTGTCCCGCGTCCTACAAGACGTGTCCCACATTTCACTTAGGCTCTGTCTGTACTGCTTTTTTCGTCCCTGAAAGTGGTGGAAATAGTCAAGTCACTTTTATTTTTATTTCCAACAATACAAGTTCAAGATGCACTGAATCCGGTAAAACTCATTTAATGTTTGCAAGGTCTACTAAAGGAAAATAAACTCCCCAGTGTTAAATCAACACTGCTCAGAGCACATATGGTCCCACTCTACAGAGTGTTAAAGTAACACTGAAGCAGTGTTAAAGTTAATGAGATAATTAAGTGATTGAGTGATGATTGAGCATTAGTGATGAACACCTGCTGTTAACAAGCAGAATCACTGAAGGAAAGAGAAACACAAGAACTACAACTGACTTTTAGTCACAGTCTTAAGCCTGGTTCACACGGCAGGATAATTAGGCCGATTTTAGCCCCGATTCACCCCTTCCGACAATCTTAAGGATGCTCCGATTATCGTAAAATAATCTGATCAGATATTCCTGCCGTGTGTGGTGTGTTAAGGCTGCTCTCGTCTGCTCGGAAGGACGTCGGGACCGCTCCAATCTCAAATCGGGGATATCCAACATGTTGGATTTATTTGGCCCGATTTCTTCTCGTGTGTGGTGTCCCCCGAGCACGCAGCCTGTGGACTGTGGAGTGTAGCCAATCAGAAAGCGAGGTGGCGAGGAAACACCGGGAAATATAATCAAAACAGCCGGTGGCATGGCGCACCAGAAAGTCCGGTGGACGTCAGAGATCATCGCCTTTTCTTTTGATAACGTTTTTTTTCGGTTAAAAACAAACTACAAACTATTGCCACTGCATCCTCTTCGTCCGCCATGATTGTTTACTCTGAAGTCACGTTTGATCTCGAGGTATTTTGCGCGATTTCCCGTCTGATCTGGGAATGCTCGGGAGTCAAATCGGTTCGTGTGTGATGTGTTGATTTTGCCGTATGGCTGCGCACCACACACTGTACGACCAAAACTGTTAGACCCGTGATTTTTTTATCCCCGTGTGTGGGGTCTCTCAGGTTTGGAAAATCGGCCGACAATTTTAAAATCGTCCCGTGTGAACCAGGCTTTAGATGAAATCAACTGAAGATAAAAGAAGACATTAAATCTGTGAAGATCTCAGTAGAGAAGGATTAAACAACTACACAAACAGCAATACCAGCTTCACTTATTACTAACCAGACTGACTTTATTTCTGTCAGACGTCTATGAACAGAGGTTAAGATGCCAATGTTTTAAAATGTTTGTTCACCATTATGGTGTTTCCTAAATGACAGTGATTCGGCTCTGTCTATTAAACCTGTGATAAAATCACAGTTAACATTCAGATCTGTGTTCTGATCCAGAGAGAGCCGTTGTCATGGATAGATATTAAACTCAAACAGCCTTTTCTACCACACAGTATCATTATTTCTGTCTTTCAATCATTCATTTAATCAAGTATTGGCATAAACGTTTATAGTTCGAATATAAACACTGGTGTCTACTGTAGTGATCAAAATAGAGAAAATCACCTCATGAAATTAAAGAGGCTATATGCCTTTTTTTCCCCAAAATAAACGTAACAATAGCCTTTTTATTTGACCATTTATGACTCAAACATCTCCTGATGAGCATACTGACACCTTGTCAGCTCACAGTGGGTGCACCTATAAGCCTGTATCCTATTTTTCCTATTTTCTGTCGGGTCGGATTTTTCCCGCGCTGCCTGCGGATGTGACGTCAAGCGCGTTCATGTTAAACGTTTCAGATCACTCTGCCACCACCGCTTGTCAGCAAACAAACTTAGTTTCTCAAACAATATATGTATTTGACTGTTCTTACCTCTGTAAACATAATGTTGACTTCTTTGCAGCGGATGACTTGTGAAGTGTGCACGTACGAGAGCGAGCAGAAAGGAAGAGCAGTTCCGTTTTTTGGCCACAGGTGTCAGTCGCGAGTTTAAATTTCAGAAAATCGCATGTAGCCTCTTTAACTTGACACTTCAAATATTTACATTTACATTTACATTTATTCATTTAGCTGACGCTTATATCCGAAGCGACTTACAATTGCTATATATGTCAGAGGTCGCACGCCTCTGGAGCAACTAGGGGTTAAGTGTCTTGCTCAGGGACACATTGGTGTCTCACAGTGGATTCGAACCCGGGTCTCTCACACCAAAGGCATGTGTCTTATCCATTGTGCCACCACCACCAAATATTTGTATCAATTACATTATTACACCAGTAGGTGGCGACAAGTGAGTTAACATTTTTATTTGTCAGGAATTCATTCAAGAGATTCGTTTAAAAAACACTGATTCATCTAGTAATGAGTGAGTCATATTTTTTAAATAATTTATTTAGATTCAGAATATATTAAATAATTCATTTATTTTAAATAGACTGCAGCAATTAACATTTTGTCAGAACCTCTAGTAAATCATGTTATTTTGTTTAGTTGTCTGTTCAGAATCGTGTAGCTATGATGGTGATAATAGATTATGACAGAATTTTTACGAACCATGGACAATGTTAAAGTCTGTCTATATAGCGCGATATATATATATATATATATAAATATATACCCTGTATGTACAGTAGAGGATAAAAGTGATGTCTGGCATACTTTACACTTTATTTAAATATTATAACAAATTTGTTTGAAATTTTGTAAGCATATTGCGTAGTTGTTGTGCTTGCAGTCGATTGTTTTATTTTGTGATAATATGAATTGTGCGACATCATTTTTGTCCAGACTGTCATAAAAAAAATAAAAATAACCGATGCAAAAACAAGAGACAACCAATGAAATATTAATAACTTATAATGCTGTAGTAAATGTTTGCTTTTTCTTGTGAGCTTTTTTGTTTTTCTACAATTTGTTTTTTGCATTGTAAAATAAAACCTGTAGCTGTAATTTGCCTTTTAATGCCAAATAATTTGGTCAGATAAACACCTTAACCAAGTTTAAATATTTTGAATATGAGGGAAGAACAAAACAGTAAAGAATATAAAATATTTTCCTTATATTTTGATGGCTTAATCAAACTTGTAGGGTCATTAAAAACATACAAACTCCCTTCGGGACACACTTTTGGTCTCTACTGTGTATGTGCATGACCTCTAAAGCTCTTGTAAAAAACAGGGAATGTTTAAATGAGGAATGAGCTGTATATGACAGTGTGGAGGTGGAGGCTTGTTCATGAGGCTGCAGGTCTGCGTTCAGGCCTCTGGCGTGATCAGCCTGTGGCGTGACCTGAACGTGATATTGAGCCGCTCGCTCAACTGCTGTTCCCTCTGATGTTATGATCATCTCTGCAGAAAACACCTACTGCTATGACAGTATTGGAGCCTGATGATCAATAGATGCGTCGATAAACACAGCCATCATAATAAGCCCTGACCTTCCTCACAGCACTCTAAAAACACTGGGTTTTTGGGTTGTTTTCAACCCAGGGGCTGGGTAAATATAGGACAGGACAAATGTTGGGTTCATTTTACCCAGCAAATTGGGTTGTTTATTTAACCCAGCATAGTTGATTAATTTTTACTATAGTACTATTTTTTTTCCTTTTTTTTCTTTTCTTTTCTTTATACATTAATTAATGTCTATGGATTCATTTAAATCCTCTAAACTTTAAAAAAAATACTCGATACATTGACTGGCTTGCATGATAATTCCTTTATTTTCAATCGTATTTCACAGTATAGTATATTTTATATCATTTTTAATATAGATATTTTTATATATATTGCCAACATTTAAGCGCATTTAACAAATATTAGAAGTAAAAATGTAAACATTTAGAAGTAATTCAAGTGTAATTGACCATGTTCAGCGGGGGAACTTCTAACTTCACACCCCGCCCTGCGTTTCACTCATAGAAGAAATATGCGGCTACAGCTCCACAAACTGTCCATATACAATCAGTGCACAGTTCTGAGAACATATTTTATTTACATTTTATTTTATTTATTTTCTGTATCTTTTTGAATAAAATCATAAAATTTTATTCTAGGCATCCGGCGTTTCCATCACGTGAAAAAGATCGATGCAACACTTGTTTAGGCGACTCACATCGCGCGCCTGTATGTTGCTTTGCATAAAATTAAGCGATATACAGAACAATAACGTGTTTAGATAAAATAACATTTACTCAAACCTGTATTTTACCGAAGACATGCACCAATTTGAAGGAGCTGCACTGCTCTCTCCTGAAGAGGGCGCAAAAAGCCTTGGATCTGGGTAACACTAAAACTATCCAAACACTGGGTTGTTATATCTGACCCAGGAGCTGGGTAACACTAAAACTACCCAAACACTGGGTTGTTACATCTGACCCAGGATCTGGGTAACACAAAAACTACCCAAACACTGGGTTGTTACGTCTGACCCAGGATCTGAGTAACACAAGAAAACTACGCAAACATTGGGTTGTTACATCTGACCCAGGATCTGAGTAACACAAAAACTACCCAAACACTGGGTTGTTACGTCTGACCCAGGATCTGAGTAACACTAAAACTACCCAAACACTGGGTTGTTACATCTGACCCAGGACCTGGGTAACACAAAAACTACCCAAACACTGGGTTGTTACGTCTGACCCAGGATCTGGGTAACACTAAAACTACACAAACACTGGGTTGTTACGTCTGACCCAGGATCTGAGTAACACTAAAACTACCCAAACACTGGGTTGTTACATCTGACCCAGGATCTGGGTAACACAAAAACTACCCAAACACTGGGTTGTTACGTCTGACCCAGGATCTGAGTAACACAAGAAAACTACGCAAACATTGGGTTGTTACATCTGACCCAGGATCTGAGTAACACAAAAACTACCCAAACACTGGGTTGTTACGTCTGACCCAGGATCTGAGTAACACAAGAAAACTACGCAAACATTGGGTTGTTACATCTGACCCAGGATCTGAGTAACACAAAAACTACCCAAACACTGGGTTGTTACGTCTGACCCAGGATCTGAGTAACACAAGAAAAGTACGCAAACATTGGGTTGTTACGTCTGACCCAGGATCTGGGTAACACAAAAACTGCCCTTTTCACAAGATGTAAAATAAATCTCTGATGTCCCCAGAGTGTGTATGTGAAGTTTTAGCTCAAAATACCCCACAGATATTTTTATATAGCATGTTAAAGTGAGCAAAAACGTCTAGTTTTGTGTCTGTCCCTTTAAATGCAAATGAGCTGCTGCTCCCGGCACAGAGGACGGAGCTTCAAGAGCTCTGGTCCTTAGCAGCTTTGATTACTTCACACAGACATGCACTGAAAATGTATCAAACGTTTAGCCTTTTATGTTCAAACTGGAGTTAGAAAGATGGAGAGACTCAAGAAGAAGTGGCAACATTTCTGAATGGTTTGTTGATGAATTTATGTAGCTTATGTGTAGTTATCTTCTAGTCTTTGATTAGCATATTCTGTCTTGATAATCTATAAATCGTGTTCCGGGGGCGGGGTTTATGTAAACATTGGGGTTGGTGATGTCACTATCCCGAGAGGAATGTCGTGTAGTCCCTTCCTGCCGTTTGTTGTAGTCCTTAAAGGGACACTTTACCTCTGGAAAGATGAATGTGTATTTAAAATAGGTCATTTATGTAGAAGAAATGTGAAATTATTTTTGAATTTGGAGCTTTCTAGACTAAGAAAAGCCAGAAAATGTATTTTTGGCTTATGTGGATGAAAGACAACAACTCCCAGAATGCACTTGCTTCGCTGCCCTAGGAGGCCACTCCCAAGCCATGCCTACTGGTAAGAGAGGGCAGTTGACAACAACAAAGCTAAGCTACTAGCGAGTCTCCGTGATGAGTTTGCCCTGGATTTCGAGATCGCCCAAAATGTCAGGGATTCGGCTTTCATTATGTTTACTGTGGCGAGCAGGACGAGGCTGAGGGCCGCGGGAGAACGGCGCGAGGCCGGTGGCGTGATTACTGAGACGCACCGGTCTCCTATCTCTCACGGAGGAGCGGGAATTTTCTTAGCAATGTTAACCCTCTACTGCATGAATTTTGATGACACATGATAAAAATTATTTCACATCATTTCCTGGCTCATTTGGGAACATTTTATTGATTTATTGAAAAATGTCCCTCCCCCAACCCCCCCACCCCAAAATATTTTTTTGTTGCCTGAGGGCAACGTTATGCAACAATGGTAAAGAATCATAGAGAAAATGATCATTATACAATTCTCAGAGAGCAATACAAAAATAAAAAAAATTATTAAAAAATGTCAAGAAATCATTTAAGTAAAAAGGGAAAAACACTTAAATAACTCTGACTGGCAATCCAATGGACGAGTCTGGGTTTGGCAGGAAAACGGTACTTGCCTGACTGCATTGTGCCAAGTGTAAAGTTTTGTAGAGGGGGGATTATGGTGTGGGGTTGTTTGGTGGAGGGGGGATTATGGTGTGGGGTTGTTTGGTGGAGGGGGGATTATGGTGTGGGGTTGTTTGGTGGAGGGGGGATTATGGTGTGGGGTTGTTTTTCAGGGGTTGGGCTTTGCCCCTTAGGTCCAGTGAAAGGAACTCCTAATGCTTTAGCATACCAAGACAATTTGGACAATTTCATGCTCCCAACTTTGTGGGAACAGTTTGTAGATGGCCCCTTTCTGTTCTAACATGACTGTGGATGCTGCACATTAGTGTCACTTTGGTGACTTTGGGTGTTCCTGTGCACCCAGGAACCCTACATCTTCCCTACTTGTAACACATTATTTGCCATTGTGAGGTATTGTCCAAGACATCCTTGAAAAGTACCCCTTATCGCATAACGTTGCCCTGAGGCAACAAGAAGAAAAACTGAATTTGTGAACATGCAAAATAAAAATAAATTCACAAAACCTGCCAAAAGGCTTCTCTACACCTTCATACACACACACATATTTTTTATGTACAGTTCATGTCATTTTAAATATGATTACTAAAGCAAATAATCTTGCTTTCATCTCACACCATGTGCTCCTGTGACCATGTGTCAGAAAAGGACGTCCCGCCTTCAAATGGTGCTTGATAGTGACTCCCAAACCTTATTGGACTGTTCTTTGATACTTTTTCAAACATTCTAATTGGTTGCAATCATTTAAAGAAAAATGTACTGAACACAGGGCTTAAGAAAACTTTCCGTTGCCTGGGGGCAACGCTATGCAGTAGAGGGTTAAAACGCACATCAACCGATCACTTGTTTAGCGTTCATGTAAACACTACATTCAGATTCACCAATCGGAATGAATTCAGTTAGATTGAAACAAAAGGTGTGCATGTAAACAATGAATGGCGACCGCAGAAGCAAAAGCCGAATCCCGGACATTTTGGACAATCTCGACGGCTGGACATGTCGGGGAAAAAGAGGATGGCATTGGAAATCAAACG
>NW_028118258.1:0-10000 GCF_965113295.1 Leuciscus leuciscus | reverse complement strand
TGGATGTACACCATCCCTCACATATACACCTTCAGTGAGAACACGTCTCAGCTCAGATACTTTCAGTCTTTTACCTTTGAAGTGTATCACAATGGAAACATGCTTATGATACAAACACCTTCAGTATAAACCAGGCTTCTCATCATCTCTCCTCTCCTCTGCTGTCCTCATCCCTCTCTTCCCTCTCTTCCCTCCCTGTGTTTGCGCTCTTCCTCCTCAGTCGCTCCCTCTCTCCACTCCTCCTCTGGGTGTAGTGCTGTGGGGATCAGGGTGTGTTTTCTGTCTCTTCCTGCAGGGCGGCGCCGGAAACACACTCTCTGTTTGTTCTTGCAGAGCGGTGCTGACGGACACACTCATTCACTCGCTCATTCATTGATTCCCTTCTTCTTTTTGCAGTGTGGCATGAGACAGCTCGAAGTAAAACTGTGATGAAATGTTTGATGCGAAATTACAGGCGTAATTTTTTAGGTTCCACTTGCACAGCGGGTTTGCTGAGCGATGCACACTGATGCTTTCATTTCTCCTTTTATACAGGATTATACACAGGATTGTGTGTGTGTGTGTGTGTGTGTGTGTGTGTGTGTGAGAGAAAGAGAGAGTGTGTGTGTGTGTGTGTGTTTTGTCTGTCTAAAGGGACCAGGATGTTTGTGCCACTTTGCTGAACCTCTGGAAGAAACTGTGTGTTTGTGTTGGACTTTCTCTGGCATGTAAAGGCCTATTCACACCGTCAGCCAAACGCAAACACAATAAACATCATCATATGATTTACTCTCAGGAAATTCCCATTGAAATTCTCAAAAAAATTGATTGAAAGTGAAGTGTGCTGCGGTCGTTCACATGCTTTGAGTTGCTTTGCACAATCAGCGTTATTATCATTAACTAAAGCCAAAACTAAAACTATATAAAAACGTTACGTTAATTGAAATAGAATGAATGTTAACTGAAATAGAATAATTCACTTATACTTTCAGTAAATATTTCAATATTTTAGAGTGGATATTTTACAGTCTTGGCTTGTTTTAGTTTAAAACTGAAAAATAAGGAGGCCTAGATACATCCAGTGTCTGTCTGTCAGGGAGGCCTAAAAAAGGCCTAGCAACCTGACACTGAAATGTCAGATGGAGTTCAGGGGAGCGAATGGTAAAAGTACTCCCGAACTACATTAGTACACTAGTACTGCCTACAGCTCAGCTCTACTGTCCAGTTCTGGGCCTCAGTATGCTGAGTCTCTCAGACAAGAGGAGGCCTAACTACTGCCTTCGAGGAGGCTCAAAGACTGCCTTCACACTGTCAGTCCAAATCCTATTATGTGTGAATCCGATTGGAATCTGATCTAAAATGATTGATGTCCACCCTGTGTATCGCACCTGGTCAGATCCCATTTGTGTGTCCGTGCTGCTCTTTCATTTTCTGGAATATCTGCATTGGTTTCTATGGCAACGACATTGCATTGGTAGGAATACGCCAAATACAACAACAACCGCAACATGGAGGGGTTTGCAATAGAGATGTTGTCTCATTTAAAGCTGCAGTCGGCAAGTCTGGCAGATTGAGGGGACTTAGAGCCACAATTTTGAATGTTTACAACTCTCATGCCCCTCCCCCACTACCAGCGAGCACCCTCCCATCCAGTTCGTGCTCGCCAGTGCATGTGCACCAGATTTTCTGTGAGCGCGTCCGTCTCTTCAGCATCGATCAACACCATGGACTCGGAGGTAGGCCGCCCTGGCTAATCTATCCATAGATAGCAATAACCGAGGAATTGGAAGCTTGTTAGTAGATTTTCTCTCCGCCATCACGCGTCGTACAATCCAACACACCTGCAAACTTCAGGCGTGTGCATGTGATATTGTAACGTGCGCGAGGCGGAGGCGGGGGTCTGTGGCGTGTGCACGAACTGTGATTGACAGTCAGATCTCACACAGCCCTGCGCTGATTGGACCAGAAGAACCGGGAGCGGTGGATTTTTGCAAAACAAATAAAACGCTCCAGGTGGAGGAAGAAGTGTGGTTTTTTTTCTAAAACCGGCTGATTTATGTTGTTCTGTCGGAGCATAGTGTCGGTTTCAGTGAATATGATAAAAAAAATCTTGCCGACTGAAGCTTTAAATTTTGCACTGGACTATGCGTCGTCTGAGGCAGCGACAGAACCGGATGGCTTTATTCCTGCTGTCGCCTCCGCCGGGTTCAAAATATGTCTCCGTCATATTGTCATTTTCTGCTCGTCTGGCACTTTGCAACAACACAGCATTGTTTCGGCAGTTTCCTATAACAACGTCTGACGTTAACGTTTTACGTGGCGTGAGAAAGTCACATAAACCACGCGATATCCGATCAGACTGAAATGGATTTCCAGACATGCGATTTGAATAGGATTTCAAACCACAAAAGGATGTAGCTTGAAACGGTTTGCAAGATTTCATGTGATCTTTTTGCTGTTCACATTAGCTAATCCTGATCGGATTTCAATCGGATATGCACAAAAATCGGATTTGGACTGACAGTCTGAACGACGGCCAAAGAGAGCCTACAACTCAGCATTGTAACCTCGGAGGCGCGCAGTTATCGAAAGCCAAATGGTTCAGAATTTGCGTGCTTTTGACCGCCGTATCAATATTAAAACGCCGTCTTCATAACGCCGCCAGGCGTTAAATAAGCACCGTCAGGCGATAAGTTAACGTCACGCGCCGCCACGCGTTAAAATAACGCCACTCGCCGATAGATGTTAAATTGACGCCACACGCCACTCAAAATGCAGATTTATGAGCTCATCTACATGGCCCCTCCTCTACTGAGTTTGAGGACTCTATGGCAAGTTTTGGGAATTAGCAGTTTACGTCTTATAATAATTACAAATTCAGAAATGCAGGTTTGTTGTGACTGTGAGTGCAAATCTCAACATTCAATTTCAGATTTTTATTTGACAGGTTTTCACATCAGAGCTGTAAGTGTAAATTTTAGCATACAAGTTCTCAAATTCAACTGAACTTCCTTTTCTACGTGCAATTCACACTAAGCGCTTTATTATAACTATTAATGTCGCTGTCTTCACGAAGTGCTGAAATGTCAATACAGTATCTTTATGACAGGAAAAGAAGAACCAAAAGCGGGAATTTGTAGGAAATCAAACGCTATTAACGAAACAGAAGATCAGAGGGAATCATTTCTTTAATTTATTTTTATTATTTTATTTAAAAAAATTTTACCGGGCCGGTCACGGCTTTCATAGTTTTCATTTAGGCTGTGACTGCGGAGACCTGCAGTTATTTTCATTTTTAATTTAGTTTTATCAGTATTTTGATTTTGAATTAGTTTTATTTTTATTTTTCGTGGTAATTTTAGTTTAATTTTAAGCAATTTCATTTTGTGCTTTTGTCATAAAAAAAAAAAAAATGGCTATTTAGGTTTGATTTAGGCTATATTAAATTATTTAGGCCTAGCCTATACATAATATAGCTATAGGCTATTTAAGTTTAGTTTAAGTTTTTATTTCTTTCCAGTTCATAATTTTGAGCTTCAACTTAAACTTATTTCAGTCTATTGCAAGGCAACATTTCGAATTTTCGTTAATTTTTTCAACTAATATTATAGGCCCATTTTATTTAGCCTAATTTCAGCTTTATTTCAGTTAACTTAAATGCTTAATGTTGCAAATTATTTAGGCTAATGCCGGTCAGGGACACCATTAGGCCGGGAGTAACACACTCAGACAGGCAACCCCATAAAAATAAAGTTTGATTTGCTACAAATTCCCAGCTTTTGGGTCTTCTTTTCCTGACAGGCCATGTCATGATGATACATTGACATTTCAGCACTTCATGAAGGCAGTGACATTAATAGCCTAGTTCTAAGCCAAATGGCCAACTCCATCCTATCGCACTCAATGAGTTGATTAACTCATCCCGTGCTGATTTGATTATCTGAATGTGCTCCTCCCAAACTTTGTTATGTAATTTAAATATAATTTAATGAATGAATTTAAGGGATTGCATAAAGGGAAATTAAGGGATATTTATGTGCAAATTAGCTGGGCATTTATGCGATCCCTAATCGCAGTTAGACATCTGAAATGATTTGACTCTATAGACATTTTTTTCTGGTCTCTGATAACGGAGGGGTGAGCCAGACTACATCGCGCCTACAATTTATTTATTTATATTTTTTCTTGAACAAAATTAATTTACATTTACACTTCACACTCAAAGTCATTTACAGTGTGTTTACACCGCAAAACAAATCCTCTCCTTGCCATTTTCGCGTTCTTCCAAACGGGATTGTCCTCTCCGACTTGCCATAGAGTCCTCAAACTCAGTAGAGGAGGGGCCATGTAGATGAGCTCATAAATCTGCATTTTGAGTGGCGTGTGGCGTCAATTTAACACCTGGCGGCGTTATGAAGATGGTCAAAAGCATGCGAATTCTGAACCATTTGGCTTTCGATACGCAGTGCGCCTAACAACTCGATGCTGCGCCAGCCGGAGCACGGAGGAGCAGTCACTATAAAAACACTAGCCAAGGAGGCTCTAAGGGAGCCTAACGACTTGACAACACTGCCTCACAGAAGAATTCTCATAACGAGAAGAAGCCTAACAAAGCTCCAGACCTTCAATGGCTAAGGGGGTTCAGAGAGCCCAAAACAGGGAAGGAGGCAGATGTTATTGAACCTCTGGGACCCTAGAACCCGTTTATTTTGAATCACTTCCATTTGGTCTTTTCTTCTCTCTCTGGCGTCAAGCCTCCTCCCTGCTCTACCCCTCAAAGGAGCTTTCTGGTCTTGTCTATTATATTAACTATACAGAAATATCTTTTAGCAAAGAGTATTCAGAATATAGCATGACCATCAGTGTAACTTGCAGAAATGTACACAGTGTTCGATTAAAACGTGAACTTGAACACACAGTTCCTGACATACAGCAAAAATAACAATCTGCTGTACAATCATATTACTGTATTGACCAATCAGAATCCAGGACCAGAACTGCCTGGTTTATAATGCAAAATACAACTCGTTGATCACATTCCTGAAATATATATATATATATTAATTTAGGTCTACTCCTTTAGCTAACAATAATATGCTCTAAGAACGATTTTCTAGCGTTCCCAATAAGTGATGAAAACGTTATTTCTGAATGTTCTCAGAACGTTGAAGACATTCAACAGAAAATGAAACATTCCATGAGCGATGTATAAATTATATTTTTGTGCTAATGTTTTGAGAACATTGTTAAAGACCAGATAACTCTGAATGACCATTCTGTTAATGTTGCTGAAAGAACGTTTGTTCGTAACTTTGAGGGAACCCTGAGGCAATGTTCCCTGTTAGCTGGGAAGTTTCCGGCTCTGGTGTGAATAGGTCCATATGTGAATGTGAATGTCACTAATAATCTTATATTTTTTAGCAGCAAGTGTGTTGAATCAGTCTCTCAGTCGCTTCTATTTGCTTTGTTTCTCGTTTGTTTTTTTGGGTGGGGGGTGGAGGGATGGAGAGTGGACAGAGTGATTGAGGGAAGACAGAAGAACACTTAATGAATATTCATAATGATTCAGATTATTAAAATGATCACCACATCAATGATTGGTGATGTTTAATTGAGGCATAGCTAGTTCCTGTCCCTTACCCTACCATACCATCACTCTCTCTCTCTCTTTCTCGTCCCCCCTCCCTCTCTCTCTCTCTCTCTCTCTCTCTCTCTCTCTCTCTCTCTCTCTTTCCGTTGCAATAGTTTTGTCCCCCTCTCTTTTGTCTTTCTCCCTCATGTTTCTCCTCATGTCTAATGAATTTCACTTGACCTTTAAGCTTGAAAAGAAACGGAAGACTCTGCTGTTGAACTGAAATGTCTCTTTTTTCTCTCTTCTGTACACCTTCTGCCTGTCTCTCTCTCTCTCTGTCTCTCTCTTTTTCTGCATTTATACCTCTCTCCCCCTCTCTATTTCAACGCTTGAATAGAAGTGGACCAAAAAGGTAAAGACCATGTTAACGCCGCAGTTTCTCTCTCCTGTCTCTCTTCATCTCCTCATCTTGTCTTCCTCTCTCTTTCTGTCTCTCTCCCTCTCTCGCTCTCTCTCTTTTCTCCCTGGCCCTTGTGATGTGCTCTAGTTTGATGCAGCTCCTTCATTTTCCTCCTTCTCTTGTTCACAAACCTTACAAACACAAGGACGAACTTCCTCTCTCTTTTCTTTCTCTTCTTTCTCTCTCTCTCTCTCTCTCTCTCTCTCTCTCTCTCTCTCTCTCTCTCTCTCTCTCTCTCTCTCTCTCTCTCTCTCTCTCTCACACACACACGCACTCACTTGTTTTCTGCTCTCCCCTTTGATTTGCTTGCTGTTTGAAGCTCATTTATCCTCAGATCCAAACGACACGCGTGTCTCTGTTCATCCCTTTGCTTCCCTCAGGACCTGTTGTCGTTTATTTAGCATTTAAAAAGAAAAAACTCCTTCTCTTTTAGTAACTGTGTGCACATGCCGTGTTCCTGAAGTGCTTGACCTGAGTGAGTGGATGTGACTTGAGTGACAGCTGTCCCAGCCAATCCCTGTCCTCTGTGTGAACTAACCCGCATCTCATTGGCTCCAAGGTTCCTGTAGCCCCGTCCCCTCTCTCATGACTCTACCTCAAATACTCTAACCAAAAGTGAAATGTAGCAAACCAGTTTGACAGCAAACAAACAAACAAACAAACAAATCTATCTATCTATCTATCTATCTATCTATCTATCTATCTATCTATCTATCTATCTATCTATCTATCTATCTATCTATCTATCTATCTATCTATCTATCTATCTATCTATCTATCTATCTATCTATCTATCTATCTATCTATCTCTATCTGTTTACCTATCTATCTATCTATCTATATCTATCTACCTGTCTATCTATCTATCTATCTATCTATCTATCTATCTATCTATCTATCTATCTATCTATCTATCTATCTATCTATCTATCTATCTATCTATCTGTCTATCTGTCTGTCTGTCTGTCTGTCTGTTTATCTCTCTATCTATCTATCTATCTATCTATCTGTCTGTGTCTGTCTATCTATCTGTCTGTCTGTCTATCTATCTATCTATCTATCTGTCTATCTATATGTCTGTCTATATGTCTGTCTGTCTGTCTGTCTATCTGTCTGTCTCTATCTATCTATCTATCTGTCTATATGTCTGTCTATCTGTCTGTCTATATCTATCTATCTATCTATCTATCTGTCTGTCTGTCTGTCTGTCTGTGTCTATCTATCTATCTGTCTGTCTATCTGTCTGTCTGTCTGTCTATCTATCTGTTTATCTATCTATCTATCTGTCTGTCTGTCTGTGTCTGTCTATCTATCTGTCTGTCTGTCTATCTATCTATCTATCTATCTATATGTCTGTCTATATGTCTGTCTATCTCTCTGTCTCTATCTATCTATCTGTCTGTCTATATGTCTGTCTATCTGTCTGTCTATATCTATCTATCTATCGATCTATCTATTTATCTGTCTATATCTATCTATATATCTATCTATCTGTCTGTCTGTCTGTCTGTGTCTATCTATCTATCTATCTATCTGTCTGTCTGTCTATATCTATCTATCTATCTATCTATCTATCTATCTATCTATCTATCTATCTGTCTGTCTGTCTGTCTATCTATCTATCTGTCTGTCTGCCTATCTGTCTATCTATCTATCTATCTATCTATCTGTCTGTCTGTGTCTGTCTGATCTATCTATCTATCTATCTGTCTGTCTATATCTATCTATCTATCTATCTATGCTGTCACACTCTTATAATGAAATTGTATTTTCATCTTTAAAGAATTAAATCTCTCTTTCTCACACACACAGGCACTCATGATACAGCAATAGGTAGTGTAAGATGTGTGTTTGTGTTGTGTGCGTGTGTGTGTGTGTGTGTGTGTGTGTGTGTGTGTGTGTGTGTGTGTGTGTGTAGAATAGATCTGTTTATAAGATCTACTCTTTATTAGTCTAATACACTTCATCCCCTACTCCTGCTCATCTCTGTTATCGCTCTGTCTCTCTCCACCTCTAGTTTTTGTGTGTCCTGGGACATTAATGCGAGTGTTGGAGCCCAGTTCTGTGCGGGAGGCGGAGCATCAGTCGGGGGCGTGGTGTAAAGACCCTCTGCAAGCGGGCGATAGGCTGTACGTGATGCCCTGGACGCCCTATCGCACTGATATGCTGTATGAATACGCTTCCTGGGACGACTACATCCAAAACAGGGTCACCACCACCTATAAGTGAGTTTGCGCCATAGACGGTAAAAAAATATGGTCGTAGTGTCCGTGACGTCACCCGTAGCACGTCACTCCCGGTAAACGAAAATGTGCAGCGAGGCGGATTAGCTGAGGTGACGTGATGCTAACAGACAGCAGACAAACGCTAGTAGTGACATCAACGGCAATCCACCTGTCACTCAAATGGCCACGCCCTTAATTATGCACAACTTTAAGGCTCAATATCATTTAAACGGATGAGTTATTAAAAAATCCACCCCCCTCACAGTCGTCATGAAGGGCAAAATTAGCTATATAGACCAAAACCACTTTTTGCACCAGGCTGTAAACATGTTTTTTTTCTGCTGTAAAGTTGGGATTTTAACATGGGGGTTTATGGGATTGACTCTCTTCTGCAGCTGGTCTCTAGTGGCCAGTGGATGAACTGCAGTTGAAGTCACTTCCGTGTTGGATTCAAGAGAGAGACTGAAAGTTTGCCGCTTGGTTTGCGCAGTTAAATTTGATTTTGAAGGCTTTGTGAATGTGACCACATAAGGAATGATGAAGGTTGTATGAATGCTACTGAATTAACATGCACCAATGCAAAATTTTTCTAAATATCATAATCATTTGTTAAAGGGGTGGTAAAACGCCTTTTTTCGAAGGCTTGATTGTGTTTGTGGGGTGCACTGTAACATGTGTTCATGCTTCGTTTTTAAAAATTTGCATTATTTTTCACATATTTAACCATTATTCTACACTGCTCTGTCCCTCCTTGTAAAAACGGTTGGATGATTTCTGCGTTCTATGAAGCCCCCCCCTTCAAAATACGCAATGGGCTCAGATTGGTTAGCTGGCCCAGTGTGTTGTGATTTGCTAACCGCCAAGTGCACGTTGTTCGGAAACGTCACGCCCCCTTATCTTTACCGGTAGTTTGTGCTTCAGTAAACAACGGCGTCAATATTGCCAGTTTGAGCCCGAATCAGACCCAGAGAATGTTAGTGGAGAGGATCGAGCAGAAACTGTTCAAGAACGGCTGTTAAAGGACGTTTCAGAAAGGTATGTTTTTTAAGACTGCAGATCGCTATATGACACTGTTACTTTTGTATATTTAGAACGATTGTAGCTAAATATCTGTCGCCTGAACTATTAATCCAATACGAACACTAAACATTGGCTTTACAACAGTAGCCAAATCAAACACAAAACCATGTTTAGCATGCCTGTAGATAAACAAGCATGTAGATAAACAATACATAAGCTATAATCAAAGAATAATTTACACTGATCACATAAACGACAACAACCACGAACATTCCAAGTTCGCTGCGCTGGTGATATGTTTGTCGGATAAGTATGAATTAACGTTAGCATTTAACAAACTGGTTTGTGGAGCCAAACAGCGTTGTCCTTCGTTTACTTCCTTGCTACAACGTACAATTAACAATACGAACTATTACAGGAAAACACAACGACGAAAAATAAATCATACTTACAGGTTGTGGCCCGTAAACAGTTTCTGTTTTTAAAGTTGGAACTGCTCCATCTTTCAGGACTAGCCTTTGTGCGAATCCTTCATCGGAGGAGGGGTTTATGTAAATATTGGGCTTAGTGATGTCAGCAAGCCCGCAGGAATGTCGTGTAGTCCCTACTGGCCGTTTTTTGTAGTTCTTAGAAATTGATTTCTTTAAAAGCAAATATCTCCCTTTGCTTCAAACTTTGAAAGTTGTAACTTTGCAGATGTTGTTTATGCTCAAACAGCAACATTACACACTAACTAAAGTTAGA
>NW_028118259.1:37500-45761 GCF_965113295.1 Leuciscus leuciscus | reverse complement strand
GCGAGGGAGGCGCAGGGCGAAGTTCGGCTCCGAGACGTGCTGGCGGGGTGGGGGCCCCCAAGGCAGCCCCACCAACCGTTCCAAGCCTCCCGACGCACACCGCGGCCGCCCCTGCTGCGGACATCCGTTTCAGACGGGCCAGCTGAGTCTCCCGAGGTCGACGCGGCCTGCTTTCCCCGGAGGGAGGCCGCGTCTAGAGTCGACGCGCAAATCGGGGAGGAGCAAGCTGCCCATAGCGGTCTCTCGACCGGGCAGTGGCCGTCCCCAGGCGCGTCCAAAGTTCCAATCGACCAGGCAACCCCTGAGTGACGGGCCCGGAGGAGGGGGTGCGCTCCTCCGTGCCCCGCAGGCAACCCGGGGGCGCCTGTTTTCCGTTACCTTCTTCCTGGGGATCCGAGTTTTAACCGGATGACGGGGGGTGGGGGGGGTGGGGGTATGCGTTTACTGGAAGTCTCTTTTGCCACTCTCTCTGGGCTGAGTCAGGCCCATCGTTTTCCCCAACCGTTGGACCGACCACCACGGTTCTCTGGTCTGGATTTTGTACCCACTCTGAGTGCCTCCAACTGCTCTTCCCCTCCTCCATACAGGCCCGAAGGTCCGTTTTAGGACCGACTTGGCTCCAGGCGGAGCTCCGGTAGGCACGCGCCGAACTGTCTGTGACCGGGACCGAGGCACCCTCCCCGGGCTGGCCAGGGTAGGACTGAGAGCATGGAGCTCTGAACCCACCTCACATTTATGGACTTTGTCATTTCTTCGAATTTGACCCCCAGAGTCAATTGGGTGGGTCATTTGAGCTTGATTCGTTTCCCAGGGAGGCTGCAACCTGCCTGGGACGCACTTTTCAGAAAACCAGCCTGTCATTTCCTGGAGGTTTCGTACTTCCAGAGATCCACCACGGGTGGAGATTGAACTCTCTACTCTCCCCAGCCAGAGTGCCCTTTGGCTGGGCCGGCTTTCTCCTGGAGGCCCTCTCCCCTCCAGGACTTCCAGAGCTCCACCGCGCGCGCACGGTGTAAACTGGACTTTATACCCGACCAGGGCAACTCTTAGTGGGACTCACGACGGTCTGATGAGGGCGGGCGGGTGTGTGCCTCCAACTGCTCTTCCCCTCCTCCATACAGGCCCGAAGGTCCGTTTTAGGACCGACTTGGCTCCAGGCGGAGCTCCGGTAGGCACGCGCCGAACTGTCTGTGACCGGGACCGAGGCACCCTCCCTGGGCTGGCCAGGGTAGGGCTGAGAGCATGGAGCTCTGAACCCACCTCACATTTATGGACTTTGTCATTTCTTTGAATTTGACCCCCAGAGTCAATTGGGTGGGTCATTTGAGCTTGATTCGTTTCCCAGGAAGGCTGCCTCCTGCCTGGGACGCACTTTTCAGAAAACCAGCCTGTCATTTCCTGGAGGTTTCGTACTTCCAGAGATCCACCACGGGTGGAGATTGAACTCTCTACTCTCCCCAGCCAGAGTGCCCTTTGGCTGGGCCGGCTTTCTCCTGGAGGCCCTCTCCCCTCCAGGACTTCCAGAGCTCCGCCGCGCGCGCACGGTGTAAACTGGACTTTATACCCGACCAGGGCAACTCTTAGTGGGACTCACGACGGTCTGATGAGGGCGGGCGGGTGTGTGCCTCCAACTGCTCTTCCCCTCCTCCATACAGGCCCGAAGGTCCGTTTTAGGACCGACTTGGCTCCAGGCGGAGCTCCGGTAGGCACGCGCCGAACTGTCTGTGACCGGGACCGAGGCACCCTCCCCGGGCTGGCCAGGGTAGGACTGAGAGCATGGAGCTCTGAACCCACCTCACATTTATGGACTTTGTCATTTCTTCGAATTTGACCCCCAGAGTCAATTGGGTGGGTCATTTGAGCTTGATTCGTTTCCCAGGGAGGCTGCAACCTGCCTGGGACGCACTTTTCAGAAAACCAGCCTGTCATTTCCTGGAGGTTTCGTACTTCCAGAGATCCACCACGGGTGGAGATTGAACTCTCTACTCTCCCCAGCCAGAGTGCCCCCTGGCTGGGCCAGCTTTCTCCTGGAGGCCCTCTCCCCTCCAGGACTTCCAGAGCTCCACCGCGCGCGCACGGTGTAAACTGGACTTTATACCCGACCAGGGGCAACTCTTAGTGGGACTCGCGACGGTCTGATGAGGGGGCGGGCGGGTGTGTGCCTCCAACTGCTCTTCCCCTCCTCCATACATGCCCGAAGGTCCGTTTTAGGACCGTCTTCGCACCAGGCGGAGCACCAGGGGTGGCGGGCAAATCTGACTCTGACCCAGGACGGGCCACCCTCCCTGGGACGGCCAGGGAGCTCCGAGAGCATGGAGCTTTGAACCCACTGCAAATTTTGGGACTCTGTCATTTTTTGAGAGCTCGGCACCAGAGTCCCTCTCTCCATGGGCTTTCGGGCTTTATTCGTGCCCAGGAAGGCCGCTCCACCCTCCTCCATACATGCCCGAAGGTCCGTTTTAGGACCGTCTTCGCTCCAGGCGGAGCTCCGGGGTGGCGGGCAAATCTGACTCTGACCCAGGACGGGCCACCCTCCCTGGGACGGCCAGGGAGCTCCGAGAGCATGGAGCTTTGAACCCACTGCAAATTTTGGGACTCTGTCATTTTTTGAAAGCTTGGCACCAGAGTCCCTCTCTCCATGGGCTTTCGGGCTTTATTCGTGCCCAGGAAGGCCGCTCCACCCTCCTCCATACATGCCCGAAGGTCCGTTTTAGGACCGTCTTCGCTCCAGGCGGAGCTCCGGGGTGGCGGGCAAATCTGACTCTGACCCAGGACGGGCCACCCTCCCTGGGCCGGCCAGGGAGCTCCGAGAGCATGGAGCTTTGAACCCACTGCAAATTTTGGGACTCTGTCATTTTTTGAGAGCTCGGCACCAGAGTCCCTCTCTCCATGGGCTTTCGGGCTTTATTCGTGCCCAGGAAGGCCGCTCCACCCTCCTCCATACATGCCCGAAGGTCCGTTTTAGGACCGTCTTCGCTCCAGGCGGAGCTCCGGGGTGGCGGGCAAATCTGACTCTGACCCAGGACGGGCCACCCTCCCTGGGCCGGCCAGGGAGCTCCGAGAGCATGGAGCTTTGAACCCACTGCAAATTTTGGGACTCTGTCATTTTTTGAGAGCTCGGCACCAGAGTCCCTCTCTCCATGGGCTTTCGGGCATTATTCGTGCCCAGGAAGGCCGCTCCACCCTCCTCCATACATGCCCGAAGGTCCGTTTTAGGACCGTCTTCGCTCCAGGCGGAGCTCCGGGGTGGCGGGCAAATCTGACTCTGACCCAGGACGGGCCACCCTCCCTGGGCCGGCCAGGGAGCTCCGAGAGCATGGAGCTTTGAACCCACTGCAAATTTTGGGACTCTGTCATTTTTTGAAAGCTCGGCACCAGAGTCCCTCTCTCCATGGGCTTTCGGGCTTTATTCGTGCCCAGGAAGGCCGCTCCACCCTCCTCCATACATGCCCGAAGGTCCGTTTTAGGACCGTCTTCGCTCCAGGCGGAGCTCCGGGGTGGCGGGCAAATCTGACTCTGACCCAGGACGGGCCACCCTCCCTGGGCCGGCCAGGGAGCTCCGAGAGCATGGAGCTTTGAACCCACTGCAAATTTTGGGACTCTGTCATTTTTTGAGAGCTCGGCACCAGAGTCCCTCTCTCCATGGGCTTTCGGGCTTTATTCGTGCCCAGGAAGGCCGCTCCACCCTCCTCCATACATGCCCGAAGGTCCGTTTTAGGACCGTCTTCGCTCCAGGCGGAGCTCCGGGGTGGCGGGCAAATCTGACTCTGACCCAGGACGGGCCACCCTCCCTGGGCCGGCCAGGGAGCTCCGAGAGCATGGAGCTTTGAACCTACTGCAAATTTTGGGACTCTGTCATTTTTTGAGAGCTCGGCACCAGAGTCCCTCTCTCCATGGGACTTCGGGCTTTATTCGTGCCCAGGAAGGCCGCTCCACCCTCCTCCATACATGCCCGAAGGTCCGTTTTAGGACCGTCTTCGCTCCAGGCGGAGCTCCGGGGTGGCGGGCAAATCTGACTCTGACCCAGGACGGGCCACCCTCCCTGGGCCGGCCAGGGAGCTCCGAGAGCATGGAGCTTTGAACCCACTGCAAATTTTGGGACTCTGTCATTTTTTGAGAGCTCGGCACCAGAGTCCCTCTCTCCATGGGCTTTCGGGCTTTATTCGTGCCCAGGAAGGCCGCTCCACCCTCCTCCATACATGCCCGAAGGTCCGTTTTAGGACCGTCTTCGCTCCAGGCGGAGCTCCGGGGTGGCGGGCAAATCTGACTCTGACCCAGGACGGGCCACCCTCCCTGGGCCGGCCAGGGAGCTCCGAGAGCATGGAGCTTTGAACCCACTGCAAATTTTGGGACTCTGTCATTTTTTGAAAGCTTGGCACCAGAGTCCCTCTCTCCATGGGCTTTCGGGCTTTATTCGTGCCCAGGAAGGCCGCTCCACCCTCCTCCATACATGCCCGAAGGTCCGTTTTAGGACCGTCTTCGCTCCAGGCGGAGCTCCGGGGTGGCGGGCAAATCTGACTCTGACCCAGGACGGGCCACCCTCCCTGGGCCGGCCAGGGAGCTCCGAGAGCATGGAGCTTTGAACCTACTGCAAATTTTGGGACTCTGTCATTTTTTGAAAGCTTGGCACCAGAGTCCCTCTCTCCATGGGCTTTCGGGCTTTATTCGTGCCCAGGAAGGCCGCTCCACCCTCCTCCATACATGCCCGAAGGTCCGTTTTAGGACCGTCTTCGCTCCAGGCGGAGCTCCGGGGTGGCGGGCAAATCTGACTCTGACCCAGGACGGGCCACCCTCCCTGGGCCGGCCAGGGAGCTCCGAGAGCATGGAGCTTTGAACCTACTGCAAATTTTGGGACTCTGTCATTTTTTGAGAGCTCGGCACCAGAGTCCCTCTCTCCATGGGCTTTCGGGCTTTATTCGTGCCCAGGAAGGCCGCTCCACCCTCCTCCATACATGCCCGAAGGTCCGTTTTAGGACCGTCTTCGCTCCAGGCGGAGCTCCGGGGTGGCGGGCAAATCTGACTCTGACCCAGGACGGGCCACCCTCCCTGGGCCGGCCAGGGAGCTCCGAGAGCATGGAGCTTTGAACCCACTGCAAATTTTGGGACTCTGTCATTTTTTGAGAGCTCGGCACCAGAGTCCCTCTCTCCATGGGCTTTCGGGCTTTATTCGTGCCCAGGAAGGCCGCTCCACCCTCCTCCATACATGCCCGAAGGTCCGTTTTAGGACCGTCTTCGCTCCAGGCGGAGCTCCGGGGTGGCGGGCAAATCTGACTCTGACCCAGGACGGGCCACCCTCCCTGGGCCGGCCAGGGAGCTCCGAGAGCATGGAGCTTTGAACCCACTGCAAATTTTGGGACTCTGTCATTTTTTGAAAGCTTGGCACCAGAGTCCCTCTCTCCATGGGCTTTCGGGCTTTATTCGTGCCCAGGAAGGTCGCTCCACTCTCCTCCATACATGCCCGAAGGTCCGTTTTAGGACCGTCTTCGCTCCAGGCGGAGCTCCGGGGTGGCGGGCAAATCTGACTCTGACCGAGGACGGGCCACCCTCCCTGGGCCGGCCAGGGAGGTCCGAGAGCATGGAGCTTTGAACCCACTGCAAATTTTTGGACTTTGTGCAATTTTTGAGAGCTTGACACCAGAGTCCCTTTCTCCATGGGCTTTGGGCTTTATTCGTGCCCAGGAGAGGTGCGCCATGCCTGGGATGCACTTTTCAGAAAAATCCACCCCCTCTTTTTTCCTGGAGGTTTCATGCTTTTCAGAGCTCCACCACGGCGGAGATTGAACTCACTGCCCAGCCAGAGTGCAATCCACCCTGGCTTGGGTCACTGCCTTGAAGGCCCCTTGAGATTTGAACCCACTGCAAATTTTTGGACTTTGTGCAATTTTTGAGAGCTTGACACCAGAGTCCCTTTCTCCATGGGCTTTGGGCTTTATTCGTGCCCAGGAGAGGTGTGCCATGCCTGGGATGCACTTTTCAGAAAAATCCACCCCCTCTTTTTTTCCTGGAGGTTTCATGCTTTTCAGAGCTCCACCACGGCGGAGATTGAACTCACTGCCCAGCCAGAGTGCACCCCACCCTGGCTTGGGTCACTGCCTTGAAGGCCCCTTGAGATTTGAACCCACTGCAAATTTTTGGACTTTGTGCAATTTTTGAGAGCTTGACACCAGAGTCCCTTTCTCCATGGGCTTTGGGCTTTATTCGTGCCCAGGAGAGGTGTGCCATGCCTGGGATGCACTTTTCAGAAAAATCCACCCCCTCTTTTTTTCCTGGAGGTTTCATGCTTTTCAGAGCTCCACCACGGCGGAGATTGAACTCACTGCCCAGCCAGAGTGCACCCCACCCTGGCTTGGGTCACTGCCTTGAAGGCCCCTTGAGATTTGAACCCACTGCAAATTTTTGGACTTTGTGCAATTTTTGAGAGCTTGACACCAGAGTCCCTTTCTCCATGGGCTTTGGGCTTTATTCGTGCCCAGGAGAGGTGTGCCATGCCTGGGATGCACTTTTCAGAAAAATCCACCCCCTCTTTTTTTCCTGGAGGTTTCATGCTTTTCAGAGCTCCACCACGGCGGAGATTGAACTCACTGCCCAGCCAGAGTGCACCCCACCCTGGCTTTGGTCACTGCCTTGAAGGCCCCTTGAGATTTGAACCCACTGCAAATTTTTGGACTTTGTGCAATTTTTGAGAGCTTGACACCAGAGTCCCTTTCTCCATGGGCTTTGGGCTTTATTCGTGCCCAGGAGAGGTGCGCCATGCCTGGGATGCACTTTTCAGAAAAATCCACCCCCTCTTTTTTTCCTGGAGGTTTCATGCTTTTCAGAGCTCCACCACGGCGGAGATTGAACTCACTGCCCAGCCAGAGTGCACCCCACCCTGGCTTTGGTCACTGCCTTGAAGGCCCCTTGAGATTTGAACCCACTGCAAATTTTTGGACTTTGTGCAATTTTTGAGAGCTTGACACCAGAGTCCCTTTCTCCATGGGCTTTGGGCTTTATTCGTGCCCAGGAGAGGTGCGCCATGCCTGGGATGCACTTTTCAGAAATATACCGGCTTGAAGTTTGAACTTTGACCGGATGTCACTCGAGACAAAACAAAAAAAAACAAAAAAATAAGCCGAGTCGGGGCTCCGTACTCTGGGCCTGTGTGCCCAGAGTATGGAGCCCCGACTCGGATTGGTTCCAGAGATATACCGGCTTGAAGTTTGAACTTTGACCGGATGTCACTCGAGACAAAAAACAAAAAAAAATAAAAAAAATAAGCCGAGTCGGGGCTCCGTACTCTGGGCCTGTGTGCCCAGAGTATGGAGCCCCGACTCGGATTGGTTCCAGAGATATACCGGCTTGAAGTTTGAACTTTGACCGGATGTCACTCGAGACAAAAAACAAAACAAAATAAAAAAAATAAGCCGAGTCGGGGCTCCGTACTCTGGGCCTGTGCGCCCAGAGTATGGAGCCCCGACTCGGATTGGTTCCAGAGATATACCGGCTTGAAGTGCCGTACTAGGGGACCCCCGTGTGCCCAGAGCATGGAGCCCCAACTCGGCTTCATCACTGAGAAGAGGCCCCGGTTCAAGCTCCTCATACACTCTACACTCTACCTTAAGAGAGTCATAGTTACTCCCGCCGTTTACCCGATTCGTGGAACCAGGATTTTGGGCGTGGGGGTGCACCACGGCCCACCACCCTACCCGCGTCAGGGAACCGGTGGACCCCCTGTGATCTTTCCAGGGACCCACACTGACCCCCACCTTGGTCCGCCCTCTGCCCAGACCCGGAGAACCAGAGACCCGGGCAGGTACCCCCACCTAGGTCCACCCTCTGCCCGCCTCGGAGAACCAGAGCCCCGGGCAGGTACCCCCACCTAGGTCCACCCTCTGCCCGCCTCGGAGAACCAGAGCCCCGGGCAGGTACCCCCACCTAGGTCCACCCTCTGCCCGACTCGGAGAACCAGAGACCCGGGCAGGTACCCCCACCTTGGTCCACCCCTCTGCCCAGACCCGGAGAACCAGAGCCCCGGGCAGGTACCCCCACCTTGGTCCACCCCTCTGCCCGACTCGGAGAACCAGAGACCCGGGCAGGTATCCCCACCTTGGTCCACCCTCTGCCCCGACTCGGAGAACCAGAGACCCGGGCAGGTACCCCCACCTTGGTCCACCCCTCTGCCCCGACTCGGAGAACCAGAGACCCGGGCAGGTACCCCCACCTTGGTCCACCCCTCTGCCCGACTCGGAGAACCAGAGCTACCCCACAGCCCCGGCCTCCAC
>NW_028118259.1:22500-30000 GCF_965113295.1 Leuciscus leuciscus | reverse complement strand
GCAGAGGGGGTGGGTGGCCGCTGGGTCGAGGCCGTAACCGGGAAGGGTGCTTTTCAGGCGGGGAGGCGCGGGGCGAAGGTCGGCTCGAAGACCGGAGAGAGGGTGTTCCCAACCGGTCCGAACCTTCCCACGCGCCCACGTCCTCCGCCACCGTGGCGGACATTCGTTCCAGACGGGCCGTCTGAGTCTCCCGAGGTCGACGCGGCCTGCTTTCCCCGGAGGGAGGCCGCGTCTAGAGTCGACACGCAAGACGGGGAGGAGCAAGCTGCCCAGAGCGGTCTTTCGACCGGGCAGGGGCCATCCCCAGGCGCGTCCGAAGTTCCAATCGACCAGGCAACCCCCACCGAGTGACGGGCCCCGGAGGAGGGGGTGCGCTCCTCCGGGCCCCGCAGGCAACCCGGAGGCGCCTGTTCTTACGGGAAGTCCGTTACCTTGTCCGAGCGGGGCGGTTGTCCCCTTCTCGACAAAACCCCGAAGGTCCGTTTTAGGACCGTCTTTGCTCCGACGGGAGCTCCGTCGCACGGACCGATTCGACCGCGCCCGAGTCTGAGGCGCCCTCCCTGGGTGTCGGCCAGGGAGGCGGGTCCCCGTGGGGATCTCGTTTGACCGCATTTTTCCGGACTCTGTCCGTTTTTTTCGGAGGTGGACTTTTTTTCCCTCCAGGACGCCTTTCTGCCCTCTCACTTTGTCCGAGCGGAGCGTTTGTCCCCTCCTCGACAAAACCCCCAAGGTCCGTTTTAGGACCGTCTTTGCTCCGACGGGAGCTCCGTCACGGCAGACGGATTCGATCGTGCCCGACACCGAGGCGCTCTCCCTGGTCGCCAGCCAGGGAGCCGCGCGTTTGTGGGAATCTGTTTGGACCGCCTCGTTTCGGACTCTGTCCGTTTTTTTCGGAGGTGGCCTTTCCTCCGAGGCGCCTTCGACGCCGCTCACCTCACCCCAGATAAGGCATCCTCCCCAGGATGTAGGTAACCCCGAACCGCACTTTCTCCAGGGGTGTGTCTCAAGCCCCTGGAGTCGTTTCGCCATTTACCCAGACCGACCGTTCGACAAGCATATGGTTGATTTACCTCGGGGATCGACCGAGGAGCCCCGGACGGACGAGCGAACCGCCACGCGCCGGCTTCCTACACACGGGTCTCGCTCCGCTCGGGCCTGGGCTCGAGACGGCACGGCCGCTCATAGGGGCGCGTGAGGAACCCCTCCGCCGAGGGGGGGGGAGGCCTCTGGATCGAGGCCGTAACCGGGAAGGGTGCTTTCGAAGCGAGGGAGGCGCAGGGCGAAGTTCGGCTCCGAGACGTGCTGGCGGGGTGGGGGCCCCCAAGGCAGCCCCACCAACCGTTCCAAGCCTCCCGACGCACACCGCGGCCGCCCCTGCTGCGGACATCCGTTTCAGACGGGCCAGCTGAGTCTCCCGAGGTCGACGCGGCCTGCTTTCCCCGGAGGGAGGCCGCGTCTAGAGTCGACGCGCAAATCGGGGAGGAGCAAGCTGCCCATAGCGGTCTCTCGACCGGGCAGTGGCCGTCCCCAGGCGCGTCCAAAGTTCCAATCGACCAGGCAACCCCTGAGTGACGGGCCCGGAGGAGGGGGTGCGCTCCTCCGTGCCCCGCAGGCAACCCGGGGGCGCCTGTTTTCCGTTACCTTCTTCCTGGGGATCCGAGTTTTAACCGGATGACGGGGGGTGGGGGGGGTGGGGGTATGCGTTTACTGGAAGTCTCTTTTGCCACTCTCTCTGGGCTGAGTCAGGCCCATCGTTTTCCCCAACCGTTGGACCGACCACCACGGTTCTCTGGTCTGGATTTTGTACCCACTCTGAGTGCCTCCAACTGCTCTTCCCCTCCTCCATACAGGCCCGAAGGTCCGTTTTAGGACCGACTTGGCTCCAGGCGGAGCTCCGGTAGGCACGCGCCGAACTGTCTGTGACCGGGACCGAGGCACCCTCCCCGGGCTGGCCAGGGTAGGACTGAGAGCATGGAGCTCTGAACCCACCTCACATTTATGGACTTTGTCATTTCTTCGAATTTGACCCCCAGAGTCAATTGGGTGGGTCATTTGAGCTTGATTCGTTTCCCAGGGAGGCTGCAACCTGCCTGGGACGCACTTTTCAGAAAACCAGCCTGTCATTTCCTGGAGGTTTCGTACTTCCAGAGATCCACCACGGGTGGAGATTGAACTCTCTACTCTCCCCAGCCAGAGTGCCCTTTGGCTGGGCCGGCTTTCTCCTGGAGGCCCTCTCCCCTCCAGGACTTCCAGAGCTCCACCGCGCGCGCACGGTGTAAACTGGACTTTATACCCGACCAGGGCAACTCTTAGTGGGACTCACGACGGTCTGATGAGGGCGGGCGGGTGTGTGCCTCCAACTGCTCTTCCCCTCCTCCATACAGGCCCGAAGGTCCGTTTTAGGACCGACTTGGCTCCAGGCGGAGCTCCGGTAGGCACGCGCCGAACTGTCTGTGACCGGGACCGAGGCACCCTCCCTGGGCTGGCCAGGGTAGGGCTGAGAGCATGGAGCTCTGAACCCACCTCACATTTATGGACTTTGTCATTTCTTTGAATTTGACCCCCAGAGTCAATTGGGTGGGTCATTTGAGCTTGATTCGTTTCCCAGGAAGGCTGCCTCCTGCCTGGGACGCACTTTTCAGAAAACCAGCCTGTCATTTCCTGGAGGTTTCGTACTTCCAGAGATCCACCACGGGTGGAGATTGAACTCTCTACTCTCCCCAGCCAGAGTGCCCTTTGGCTGGGCCGGCTTTCTCCTGGAGGCCCTCTCCCCTCCAGGACTTCCAGAGCTCCGCCGCGCGCGCACGGTGTAAACTGGACTTTATACCCGACCAGGGCAACTCTTAGTGGGACTCACGACGGTCTGATGAGGGCGGGCGGGTGTGTGCCTCCAACTGCTCTTCCCCTCCTCCATACAGGCCCGAAGGTCCGTTTTAGGACCGACTTGGCTCCAGGCGGAGCTCCGGTAGGCACGCGCCGAACTGTCTGTGACCGGGACCGAGGCACCCTCCCCGGGCTGGCCAGGGTAGGACTGAGAGCATGGAGCTCTGAACCCACCTCACATTTATGGACTTTGTCATTTCTTCGAATTTGACCCCCAGAGTCAATTGGGTGGGTCATTTGAGCTTGATTCGTTTCCCAGGGAGGCTGCAACCTGCCTGGGACGCACTTTTCAGAAAACCAGCCTGTCATTTCCTGGAGGTTTCGTACTTCCAGAGATCCACCACGGGTGGAGATTGAACTCTCTACTCTCCCCAGCCAGAGTGCCCCCTGGCTGGGCCAGCTTTCTCCTGGAGGCCCTCTCCCCTCCAGGACTTCCAGAGCTCCACCGCGCGCGCACGGTGTAAACTGGACTTTATACCCGACCAGGGGCAACTCTTAGTGGGACTCGCGACGGTCTGATGAGGGGGCGGGCGGGTGTGTGCCTCCAACTGCTCTTCCCCTCCTCCATACATGCCCGAAGGTCCGTTTTAGGACCGTCTTCGCACCAGGCGGAGCACCAGGGGTGGCGGGCAAATCTGACTCTGACCCAGGACGGGCCACCCTCCCTGGGACGGCCAGGGAGCTCCGAGAGCATGGAGCTTTGAACCCACTGCAAATTTTGGGACTCTGTCATTTTTTGAGAGCTCGGCACCAGAGTCCCTCTCTCCATGGGCTTTCGGGCTTTATTCGTGCCCAGGAAGGCCGCTCCACCCTCCTCCATACATGCCCGAAGGTCCGTTTTAGGACCGTCTTCGCTCCAGGCGGAGCTCCGGGGTGGCGGGCAAATCTGACTCTGACCCAGGACGGGCCACCCTCCCTGGGACGGCCAGGGAGCTCCGAGAGCATGGAGCTTTGAACCCACTGCAAATTTTGGGACTCTGTCATTTTTTGAAAGCTTGGCACCAGAGTCCCTCTCTCCATGGGCTTTCGGGCTTTATTCGTGCCCAGGAAGGCCGCTCCACCCTCCTCCATACATGCCCGAAGGTCCGTTTTAGGACCGTCTTCGCTCCAGGCGGAGCTCCGGGGTGGCGGGCAAATCTGACTCTGACCCAGGACGGGCCACCCTCCCTGGGCCGGCCAGGGAGCTCCGAGAGCATGGAGCTTTGAACCCACTGCAAATTTTGGGACTCTGTCATTTTTTGAGAGCTCGGCACCAGAGTCCCTCTCTCCATGGGCTTTCGGGCTTTATTCGTGCCCAGGAAGGCCGCTCCACCCTCCTCCATACATGCCCGAAGGTCCGTTTTAGGACCGTCTTCGCTCCAGGCGGAGCTCCGGGGTGGCGGGCAAATCTGACTCTGACCCAGGACGGGCCACCCTCCCTGGGCCGGCCAGGGAGCTCCGAGAGCATGGAGCTTTGAACCCACTGCAAATTTTGGGACTCTGTCATTTTTTGAGAGCTCGGCACCAGAGTCCCTCTCTCCATGGGCTTTCGGGCATTATTCGTGCCCAGGAAGGCCGCTCCACCCTCCTCCATACATGCCCGAAGGTCCGTTTTAGGACCGTCTTCGCTCCAGGCGGAGCTCCGGGGTGGCGGGCAAATCTGACTCTGACCCAGGACGGGCCACCCTCCCTGGGCCGGCCAGGGAGCTCCGAGAGCATGGAGCTTTGAACCCACTGCAAATTTTGGGACTCTGTCATTTTTTGAAAGCTCGGCACCAGAGTCCCTCTCTCCATGGGCTTTCGGGCTTTATTCGTGCCCAGGAAGGCCGCTCCACCCTCCTCCATACATGCCCGAAGGTCCGTTTTAGGACCGTCTTCGCTCCAGGCGGAGCTCCGGGGTGGCGGGCAAATCTGACTCTGACCCAGGACGGGCCACCCTCCCTGGGCCGGCCAGGGAGCTCCGAGAGCATGGAGCTTTGAACCCACTGCAAATTTTGGGACTCTGTCATTTTTTGAGAGCTCGGCACCAGAGTCCCTCTCTCCATGGGCTTTCGGGCTTTATTCGTGCCCAGGAAGGCCGCTCCACCCTCCTCCATACACGCCCGAAGGTCCGTTTTAGGACCGTCTTCGCTCCAGGCGGAGCTCCGGGGTGGCGGGCAAATCTGACTCTGACCCAGGACGGGCCACCCTCCCTGGGCCGGCCAGGGAGCTCCGAGAGCATGGAGCTTTGAACCTACTGCAAATTTTGGGACTCTGTCATTTTTTGAGAGCTCGGCACCAGAGTCCCTCTCTCCATGGGACTTCGGGCTTTATTCGTGCCCAGGAAGGCCGCTCCACCCTCCTCCATACATGCCCGAAGGTCCGTTTTAGGACCGTCTTCGCTCCAGGCGGAGCTCCGGGGTGGCGGGCAAATCTGACTCTGACCCAGGACGGGCCACCCTCCCTGGGCCGGCCAGGGAGCTCCGAGAGCATGGAGCTTTGAACCCACTGCAAATTTTGGGACTCTGTCATTTTTTGAGAGCTCGGCACCAGAGTCCCTCTCTCCATGGGCTTTCGGGCTTTATTCGTGCCCAGGAAGGCCGCTCCACCCTCCTCCATACATGCCCGAAGGTCCGTTTTAGGACCGTCTTCGCTCCAGGCGGAGCTCCGGGGTGGCGGGCAAATCTGACTCTGACCCAGGACGGGCCACCCTCCCTGGGCCGGCCAGGGAGCTCCGAGAGCATGGAGCTTTGAACCCACTGCAAATTTTGGGACTCTGTCATTTTTTGAAAGCTTGGCACCAGAGTCCCTCTCTCCATGGGCTTTCGGGCTTTATTCGTGCCCAGGAAGGCCGCTCCACCCTCCTCCATACATGCCCGAAGGTCCGTTTTAGGACCGTCTTCGCTCCAGGCGGAGCTCCGGGGTGGCGGGCAAATCTGACTCTGACCCAGGACGGGCCACCCTCCCTGGGCCGGCCAGGGAGCTCCGAGAGCATGGAGCTTTGAACCTACTGCAAATTTTGGGACTCTGTCATTTTTTGAAAGCTTGGCACCAGAGTCCCTCTCTCCATGGGCTTTCGGGCTTTATTCGTGCCCAGGAAGGCCGCTCCACCCTCCTCCATACATGCCCGAAGGTCCGTTTTAGGACCGTCTTCGCTCCAGGCGGAGCTCCGGGGTGGCGGGCAAATCTGACTCTGACCCAGGACGGGCCACCCTCCCTGGGCCGGCCAGGGAGCTCCGAGAGCATGGAGCTTTGAACCTACTGCAAATTTTGGGACTCTGTCATTTTTTGAGAGCTCGGCACCAGAGTCCCTCTCTCCATGGGCTTTCGGGCTTTATTCGTGCCCAGGAAGGCCGCTCCACCCTCCTCCATACATGCCCGAAGGTCCGTTTTAGGACCGTCTTCGCTCCAGGCGGAGCTCCGGGGTGGCGGGCAAATCTGACTCTGACCCAGGACGGGCCACCCTCCCTGGGCCGGCCAGGGAGCTCCGAGAGCATGGAGCTTTGAACCCACTGCAAATTTTGGGACTCTGTCATTTTTTGAGAGCTCGGCACCAGAGTCCCTCTCTCCATGGGCTTTCGGGCTTTATTCGTGCCCAGGAAGGCCGCTCCACCCTCCTCCATACATGCCCGAAGGTCCGTTTTAGGACCGTCTTCGCTCCAGGCGGAGCTCCGGGGTGGCGGGCAAATCTGACTCTGACCCAGGACGGGCCACCCTCCCTGGGCCGGCCAGGGAGCTCCGAGAGCATGGAGCTTTGAACCCACTGCAAATTTTGGGACTCTGTCATTTTTTGAAAGCTTGGCACCAGAGTCCCTCTCTCCATGGGCTTTCGGGCTTTATTCGTGCCCAGGAAGGTCGCTCCACTCTCCTCCATACATGCCCGAAGGTCCGTTTTAGGACCGTCTTCGCTCCAGGCGGAGCTCCGGGGTGGCGGGCAAATCTGACTCTGACCGAGGACGGGCCACCCTCCCTGGGCCGGCCAGGGAGGTCCGAGAGCATGGAGCTTTGAACCCACTGCAAATTTTTGGACTTTGTGCAATTTTTGAGAGCTTGACACCAGAGTCCCTTTCTCCATGGGCTTTGGGCTTTATTCGTGCCCAGGAGAGGTGCGCCATGCCTGGGATGCACTTTTCAGAAAAATCCACCCCCTCTTTTTTCCTGGAGGTTTCATGCTTTTCAGAGCTCCACCACGGCGGAGATTGAACTCACTGCCCAGCCAGAGTGCAATCCACCCTGGCTTGGGTCACTGCCTTGAAGGCCCCTTGAGATTTGAACCCACTGCAAATTTTTGGACTTTGTGCAATTTTTGAGAGCTTGACACCAGAGTCCCTTTCTCCATGGGCTTTGGGCTTTATTCGTGCCCAGGAGAGGTGTGCCATGCCTGGGATGCACTTTTCAGAAAAATCCACCCCCTCTTTTTTTCCTGGAGGTTTCATGCTTTTCAGAGCTCCACCACGGCGGAGATTGAACTCACTGCCCAGCCAGAGTGCACCCCACCCTGGCTTGGGTCACTGCCTTGAAGGCCCCTTGAGATTTGAACCCACTGCAAATTTTTGGACTTTGTGCAATTTTTGAGAGCTTGACACCAGAGTCCCTTTCTCCATGGGCTTTGGGCTTTATTCGTGCCCAGGAGAGGTGTGCCATGCCTGGGATGCACTT
>NW_028118259.1:5000-12500 GCF_965113295.1 Leuciscus leuciscus | reverse complement strand
GGTCCGTTTTAGGACCGTCTTTGCTCCGACGGGAGCTCCGTCGCACGGACCGATTCGACCGCGCCCGAGTCTGAGGCGCCCTCCCTGGGTGTCGGCCAGGGAGGCGGGTCCCCGTGGGGATCTCGTTTGACCGCATTTTTCCGGACTCTGTCCGTTTTTTTCGGAGGTGGACTTTTTTTCCCTCCAGGACGCCTTTCTGCCCTCTCACTTTGTCCGAGCGGAGCGTTTGTCCCCTCCTCGACAAAACCCCCAAGGTCCGTTTTAGGACCGTCTTTGCTCCGACGGGAGCTCCGTCACGGCAGACGGATTCGATCGTGCCCGACACCGAGGCGCTCTCCCTGGTCGCCAGCCAGGGAGCCGCGCGTTTGTGGGAATCTGTTTGGACCGCCTCGTTTCGGACTCTGTCCGTTTTTTTCGGAGGTGGCCTTTCCTCCGAGGCGCCTTCGACGCCGCTCACCTCACCCCAGATAAGGCATCCTCCCCAGGATGTAGGTAACCCCGAACCGCACTTTCTCCAGGGGTGTGTCTCAAGCCCCTGGAGTCGTTTCGCCATTTACCCAGACCGACCGTTCGACAAGCATATGGTTGATTTACCTCGGGGATCGACCGAGGAGCCCCGGACGGACGAGCGAACCGCCACGCGCCGGCTTCCTACACACGGGTCTCGCTCCGCTCGGGCCTGGGCTCGAGACGGCACGGCCGCTCATAGGGGCGCGTGAGGAACCCCTCCGCCGAGGGGGGGGGAGGCCTCTGGATCGAGGCCGTAACCGGGAAGGGTGCTTTCGAAGCGAGGGAGGCGCAGGGCGAAGTTCGGCTCCGAGACGTGCTGGCGGGGTGGGGGCCCCCAAGGCAGCCCCACCAACCGTTCCAAGCCTCCCGACGCACACCGCGGCCGCCCCTGCTGCGGACATCCGTTTCAGACGGGCCAGCTGAGTCTCCCGAGGTCGACGCGGCCTGCTTTCCCCGGAGGGAGGCCGCGTCTAGAGTCGACGCGCAAATCGGGGAGGAGCAAGCTGCCCATAGCGGTCTCTCGACCGGGCAGTGGCCGTCCCCAGGCGCGTCCAAAGTTCCAATCGACCAGGCAACCCCTGAGTGACGGGCCCGGAGGAGGGGGTGCGCTCCTCCGTGCCCCGCAGGCAACCCGGGGGCGCCTGTTTTCCGTTACCTTCTTCCTGGGGATCCGAGTTTTAACCGGATGACGGGGGGTGGGGGGGGTGGGGGTATGCGTTTACTGGAAGTCTCTTTTGCCACTCTCTCTGGGCTGAGTCAGGCCCATCGTTTTCCCCAACCGTTGGACCGACCACCACGGTTCTCTGGTCTGGATTTTGTACCCACTCTGAGTGCCTCCAACTGCTCTTCCCCTCCTCCATACAGGCCCGAAGGTCCGTTTTAGGACCGACTTGGCTCCAGGCGGAGCTCCGGTAGGCACGCGCCGAACTGTCTGTGACCGGGACCGAGGCACCCTCCCCGGGCTGGCCAGGGTAGGACTGAGAGCATGGAGCTCTGAACCCACCTCACATTTATGGACTTTGTCATTTCTTCGAATTTGACCCCCAGAGTCAATTGGGTGGGTCATTTGAGCTTGATTCGTTTCCCAGGGAGGCTGCAACCTGCCTGGGACGCACTTTTCAGAAAACCAGCCTGTCATTTCCTGGAGGTTTCGTACTTCCAGAGATCCACCACGGGTGGAGATTGAACTCTCTACTCTCCCCAGCCAGAGTGCCCTTTGGCTGGGCCGGCTTTCTCCTGGAGGCCCTCTCCCCTCCAGGACTTCCAGAGCTCCACCGCGCGCGCACGGTGTAAACTGGACTTTATACCCGACCAGGGCAACTCTTAGTGGGACTCACGACGGTCTGATGAGGGCGGGCGGGTGTGTGCCTCCAACTGCTCTTCCCCTCCTCCATACAGGCCCGAAGGTCCGTTTTAGGACCGACTTGGCTCCAGGCGGAGCTCCGGTAGGCACGCGCCGAACTGTCTGTGACCGGGACCGAGGCACCCTCCCTGGGCTGGCCAGGGTAGGGCTGAGAGCATGGAGCTCTGAACCCACCTCACATTTATGGACTTTGTCATTTCTTTGAATTTGACCCCCAGAGTCAATTGGGTGGGTCATTTGAGCTTGATTCGTTTCCCAGGAAGGCTGCCTCCTGCCTGGGACGCACTTTTCAGAAAACCAGCCTGTCATTTCCTGGAGGTTTCGTACTTCCAGAGATCCACCACGGGTGGAGATTGAACTCTCTACTCTCCCCAGCCAGAGTGCCCTTTGGCTGGGCCGGCTTTCTCCTGGAGGCCCTCTCCCCTCCAGGACTTCCAGAGCTCCGCCGCGCGCGCACGGTGTAAACTGGACTTTATACCCGACCAGGGCAACTCTTAGTGGGACTCACGACGGTCTGATGAGGGCGGGCGGGTGTGTGCCTCCAACTGCTCTTCCCCTCCTCCATACAGGCCCGAAGGTCCGTTTTAGGACCGACTTGGCTCCAGGCGGAGCTCCGGTAGGCACGCGCCGAACTGTCTGTGACCGGGACCGAGGCACCCTCCCCGGGCTGGCCAGGGTAGGACTGAGAGCATGGAGCTCTGAACCCACCTCACATTTATGGACTTTGTCATTTCTTCGAATTTGACCCCCAGAGTCAATTGGGTGGGTCATTTGAGCTTGATTCGTTTCCCAGGGAGGCTGCAACCTGCCTGGGACGCACTTTTCAGAAAACCAGCCTGTCATTTCCTGGAGGTTTCGTACTTCCAGAGATCCACCACGGGTGGAGATTGAACTCTCTACTCTCCCCAGCCAGAGTGCCCCCTGGCTGGGCCAGCTTTCTCCTGGAGGCCCTCTCCCCTCCAGGACTTCCAGAGCTCCACCGCGCGCGCACGGTGTAAACTGGACTTTATACCCGACCAGGGGCAACTCTTAGTGGGACTCGCGACGGTCTGATGAGGGGGCGGGCGGGTGTGTGCCTCCAACTGCTCTTCCCCTCCTCCATACATGCCCGAAGGTCCGTTTTAGGACCGTCTTCGCACCAGGCGGAGCACCAGGGGTGGCGGGCAAATCTGACTCTGACCCAGGACGGGCCACCCTCCCTGGGACGGCCAGGGAGCTCCGAGAGCATGGAGCTTTGAACCCACTGCAAATTTTGGGACTCTGTCATTTTTTGAGAGCTCGGCACCAGAGTCCCTCTCTCCATGGGCTTTCGGGCTTTATTCGTGCCCAGGAAGGCCGCTCCACCCTCCTCCATACATGCCCGAAGGTCCGTTTTAGGACCGTCTTCGCTCCAGGCGGAGCTCCGGGGTGGCGGGCAAATCTGACTCTGACCCAGGACGGGCCACCCTCCCTGGGACGGCCAGGGAGCTCCGAGAGCATGGAGCTTTGAACCCACTGCAAATTTTGGGACTCTGTCATTTTTTGAAAGCTTGGCACCAGAGTCCCTCTCTCCATGGGCTTTCGGGCTTTATTCGTGCCCAGGAAGGCCGCTCCACCCTCCTCCATACATGCCCGAAGGTCCGTTTTAGGACCGTCTTCGCTCCAGGCGGAGCTCCGGGGTGGCGGGCAAATCTGACTCTGACCCAGGACGGGCCACCCTCCCTGGGCCGGCCAGGGAGCTCCGAGAGCATGGAGCTTTGAACCCACTGCAAATTTTGGGACTCTGTCATTTTTTGAGAGCTCGGCACCAGAGTCCCTCTCTCCATGGGCTTTCGGGCTTTATTCGTGCCCAGGAAGGCCGCTCCACCCTCCTCCATACATGCCCGAAGGTCCGTTTTAGGACCGTCTTCGCTCCAGGCGGAGCTCCGGGGTGGCGGGCAAATCTGACTCTGACCCAGGACGGGCCACCCTCCCTGGGCCGGCCAGGGAGCTCCGAGAGCATGGAGCTTTGAACCCACTGCAAATTTTGGGACTCTGTCATTTTTTGAGAGCTCGGCACCAGAGTCCCTCTCTCCATGGGCTTTCGGGCATTATTCGTGCCCAGGAAGGCCGCTCCACCCTCCTCCATACATGCCCGAAGGTCCGTTTTAGGACCGTCTTCGCTCCAGGCGGAGCTCCGGGGTGGCGGGCAAATCTGACTCTGACCCAGGACGGGCCACCCTCCCTGGGCCGGCCAGGGAGCTCCGAGAGCATGGAGCTTTGAACCCACTGCAAATTTTGGGACTCTGTCATTTTTTGAAAGCTCGGCACCAGAGTCCCTCTCTCCATGGGCTTTCGGGCTTTATTCGTGCCCAGGAAGGCCGCTCCACCCTCCTCCATACATGCCCGAAGGTCCGTTTTAGGACCGTCTTCGCTCCAGGCGGAGCTCCGGGGTGGCGGGCAAATCTGACTCTGACCCAGGACGGGCCACCCTCCCTGGGCCGGCCAGGGAGCTCCGAGAGCATGGAGCTTTGAACCCACTGCAAATTTTGGGACTCTGTCATTTTTTGAGAGCTCGGCACCAGAGTCCCTCTCTCCATGGGCTTTCGGGCTTTATTCGTGCCCAGGAAGGCCGCTCCACCCTCCTCCATACATGCCCGAAGGTCCGTTTTAGGACCGTCTTCGCTCCAGGCGGAGCTCCGGGGTGGCGGGCAAATCTGACTCTGACCCAGGACGGGCCACCCTCCCTGGGCCGGCCAGGGAGCTCCGAGAGCATGGAGCTTTGAACCTACTGCAAATTTTGGGACTCTGTCATTTTTTGAGAGCTCGGCACCAGAGTCCCTCTCTCCATGGGACTTCGGGCTTTATTCGTGCCCAGGAAGGCCGCTCCACCCTCCTCCATACATGCCCGAAGGTCCGTTTTAGGACCGTCTTCGCTCCAGGCGGAGCTCCGGGGTGGCGGGCAAATCTGACTCTGACCCAGGACGGGCCACCCTCCCTGGGCCGGCCAGGGAGCTCCGAGAGCATGGAGCTTTGAACCCACTGCAAATTTTGGGACTCTGTCATTTTTTGAGAGCTCGGCACCAGAGTCCCTCTCTCCATGGGCTTTCGGGCTTTATTCGTGCCCAGGAAGGCCGCTCCACCCTCCTCCATACATGCCCGAAGGTCCGTTTTAGGACCGTCTTCGCTCCAGGCGGAGCTCCGGGGTGGCGGGCAAATCTGACTCTGACCCAGGACGGGCCACCCTCCCTGGGCCGGCCAGGGAGCTCCGAGAGCATGGAGCTTTGAACCCACTGCAAATTTTGGGACTCTGTCATTTTTTGAAAGCTTGGCACCAGAGTCCCTCTCTCCATGGGCTTTCGGGCTTTATTCGTGCCCAGGAAGGCCGCTCCACCCTCCTCCATACATGCCCGAAGGTCCGTTTTAGGACCGTCTTCGCTCCAGGCGGAGCTCCGGGGTGGCGGGCAAATCTGACTCTGACCCAGGACGGGCCACCCTCCCTGGGCCGGCCAGGGAGCTCCGAGAGCATGGAGCTTTGAACCTACTGCAAATTTTGGGACTCTGTCATTTTTTGAAAGCTTGGCACCAGAGTCCCTCTCTCCATGGGCTTTCGGGCTTTATTCGTGCCCAGGAAGGCCGCTCCACCCTCCTCCATACATGCCCGAAGGTCCGTTTTAGGACCGTCTTCGCTCCAGGCGGAGCTCCGGGGTGGCGGGCAAATCTGACTCTGACCCAGGACGGGCCACCCTCCCTGGGCCGGCCAGGGAGCTCCGAGAGCATGGAGCTTTGAACCTACTGCAAATTTTGGGACTCTGTCATTTTTTGAGAGCTCGGCACCAGAGTCCCTCTCTCCATGGGCTTTCGGGCTTTATTCGTGCCCAGGAAGGCCGCTCCACCCTCCTCCATACATGCCCGAAGGTCCGTTTTAGGACCGTCTTCGCTCCAGGCGGAGCTCCGGGGTGGCGGGCAAATCTGACTCTGACCCAGGACGGGCCACCCTCCCTGGGCCGGCCAGGGAGCTCCGAGAGCATGGAGCTTTGAACCCACTGCAAATTTTGGGACTCTGTCATTTTTTGAGAGCTCGGCACCAGAGTCCCTCTCTCCATGGGCTTTCGGGCTTTATTCGTGCCCAGGAAGGCCGCTCCACCCTCCTCCATACATGCCCGAAGGTCCGTTTTAGGACCGTCTTCGCTCCAGGCGGAGCTCCGGGGTGGCGGGCAAATCTGACTCTGACCCAGGACGGGCCACCCTCCCTGGGCCGGCCAGGGAGCTCCGAGAGCATGGAGCTTTGAACCCACTGCAAATTTTGGGACTCTGTCATTTTTTGAAAGCTTGGCACCAGAGTCCCTCTCTCCATGGGCTTTCGGGCTTTATTCGTGCCCAGGAAGGTCGCTCCACTCTCCTCCATACATGCCCGAAGGTCCGTTTTAGGACCGTCTTCGCTCCAGGCGGAGCTCCGGGGTGGCGGGCAAATCTGACTCTGACCGAGGACGGGCCACCCTCCCTGGGCCGGCCAGGGAGGTCCGAGAGCATGGAGCTTTGAACCCACTGCAAATTTTTGGACTTTGTGCAATTTTTGAGAGCTTGACACCAGAGTCCCTTTCTCCATGGGCTTTGGGCTTTATTCGTGCCCAGGAGAGGTGCGCCATGCCTGGGATGCACTTTTCAGAAAAATCCACCCCCTCTTTTTTCCTGGAGGTTTCATGCTTTTCAGAGCTCCACCACGGCGGAGATTGAACTCACTGCCCAGCCAGAGTGCAATCCACCCTGGCTTGGGTCACTGCCTTGAAGGCCCCTTGAGATTTGAACCCACTGCAAATTTTTGGACTTTGTGCAATTTTTGAGAGCTTGACACCAGAGTCCCTTTCTCCATGGGCTTTGGGCTTTATTCGTGCCCAGGAGAGGTGTGCCATGCCTGGGATGCACTTTTCAGAAAAATCCACCCCCTCTTTTTTTCCTGGAGGTTTCATGCTTTTCAGAGCTCCACCACGGCGGAGATTGAACTCACTGCCCAGCCAGAGTGCACCCCACCCTGGCTTGGGTCACTGCCTTGAAGGCCCCTTGAGATTTGAACCCACTGCAAATTTTTGGACTTTGTGCAATTTTTGAGAGCTTGACACCAGAGTCCCTTTCTCCATGGGCTTTGGGCTTTATTCGTGCCCAGGAGAGGTGTGCCATGCCTGGGATGCACTTTTCAGAAAAATCCACCCCCTCTTTTTTTCCTGGAGGTTTCATGCTTTTCAGAGCTCCACCACGGCGGAGATTGAACTCACTGCCCAGCCAGAGTGCACCCCACCCTGGCTTGGGTCACTGCCTTGAAGGCCCCTTGAGATTTGAACCCACTGCAAATTTTTGGACTTTGTGCAATTTTTGAGAGCTTGACACCAGAGTCCCTTTCTCCATGGGCTTTGGGCTTTATTCGTGCCCAGGAGAGGTGTGCCATGCCTGGGATGCACTTTTCAGAAAAATCCACCCCCTCTTTTTTTCCTGGAGGTTTCATGCTTTTCAGAGCTCCACCACGGCGGAGATTGAACTCACTGCCCAGCCAGAGTGCACCCCACCCTGGCTTTGGTCACTGCCTTGAAGGCCCCTTGAGATTTGAACCCACTGCAAATTTTTGGACTTTGTGCAATTTTTGAGAGCTTGACACCAGAGTCCCTTTCTCCATG